>NC_090751.1:25582525-25592525 GCF_036898095.1 Palaemon carinicauda | reverse complement strand
ATATATATATATATAGATATATATATATATATATATATATATATATATATATATATATATATATATATATATATATATATATATATATATATTATCTCCTCCTACGCCTTTTGACGCAAAGGGCCTTGGTTAGATTTCGCCAGTTGTCTCTATCTTCAGCTTTAAATTCAATACTTCACTCATCGTCTTCCACTTCACTCTTCATATTTCTCAGCCATGTAAGCCTTGGCCTTTTGGAGCCCAGTTAATCATTTTGTTAACCAATCTCTCTTGGGGAGTGCGAAGAGCATGCCCAAACAATCTCCATCTACCCCTCGTCATGATCTCATTCACATATGGCACTCAATTAATCTCTCATATAGTTTCATTTCTAATCTTGTCCTGCCATTTAACTCCCAATATGCTTCTGAGGGCTTTGTTCTCAAATCTACTAAATCTGTTGGAGATTGTTTCATTGTCATACCACGACTCGTGTCCATACAGTAACACAGATCTCACTAAACTGATATATAGTCTGATTTTTATATGTAATTTCAGGCAATTTTATTTCCAAATTTTACTTAACTTAGCCATTGTCTGGTTTGCTTTTTTCAACCTTTCACTAAACTCCAATTCTAAAGACCCTATATTTGAGATCATAGTTCCCAAAAACTTAAATGATTCTAATTTATCAATCCTTTCTCCTTCCAATGATATTTCGTCCTCAATTGCATATTCAGTTCTCATCATCTCTTGTCTTTCTTCAATTTATATTGAGCCCAACCTCTTGTGCTATTTCATGCTTTATGGTTAGCAAGCATTGCAAATCCTGTTTTTTTCTGTTGATAAGAACAGCATCGTCAGCATACTCTAGATCCGCTAATTTTCTATTAACAATCCAGTCCAATTCTTCTCCAACATCTCCAAATGTTTTACGCATTACAAAATCCCTGAGGAGGATAAACAACATTTGCGACAACACATTCTCTTGGAGTACTCCGCTGTTCACTGGAAATTCATTTGATAAGACTCCACTAACATTAACTTTGCACTTGCTATGCTCATGAACAGACTGAATCAAATTTCCATATTTAAGAGAAATTTCATAATAACGCAGGAGTCTCCACAAAATTGGCTGGTGCACACTATCAAATTCTTTTTATATTGTCCACAAAGGTCATTAAAAGTGGATTTCTATATTCTACGCATTGATGTTCATGCCTTATAATGAAAACTTGGTCGGTACAACTTCTACCTTTTCGAAATCCTGCCTGTTCATCTCTCAGCTTTTCATTAATCTTTCTCTCTAGACCAGTGTTTCCCAACCCTGGGGTAAATTACCCCAGCGGGGTAATGGACCCGTATTTTTGGGGTAATCAAGATGTTCTGAAACTGAGTTATTCATATTCCCAAGATGATTGCCATAATTCATTCACAAAATCTGCAATAGGTTTTGGATCCTTAACTATAAGCAGCCAATAGCGGGCTACATGATCCATACAGTTCATCAGGTGGCTGCAAAAAACCATCCGATGTTACCGGGTATATGTTCAATGGGGTCATTGATTAGTTGGAAATAAAATTTTGGGGTAATCATTTCAAAAAGGTTGGGAAACAATGCTCTAGACTCTTTAGAATAAGCATGCTATATATTTTCATGACAACTGACGTAAGTGTGACGCCTCTGTAATTATTGCAATTAGTCAGATCTTTTTTTTTCACCAACACTCCTAGCTCCCATTCAACAGGTTTCAAGTGTGTGTATGGTAATTATGTTTACACATACAATATATGATTTATAACATGAAGAAAAATAATGAGAATTAACATAAAACAAAACGAATCTAAAATTAACTTTCTTCCTGTTTATGGATATTTCCAACCATGAATTTGGCTCATAAATATCTTTGGAAGCCCCATCTATTCAATCATTCTCTTGCCGATAGATGGGCTATTATTATTATTATTATTATTATTATTATTATTATTATTATTATTATTATTATTATTATTATCATCTTAATGTATATTACCTTTTATTTGTTAAAGTTACTTTCACATAATTTTCCTCCTAATTATTTCTTAGTCTTTATGCTCCATTTCCCAAAGGATCTTAATAATTCCATTTTGTTTAAAAGCTAATCATTAAAAATTGGACTCATTACTAATTTTCCATTCATGAAGTAGTTTTGAAAAATAAACAGTTATTATCATTATTATTATTATTATTATTATTATTATTATTATTATTATTATTATTATTATTATTGTTGTTGTTACTTGCTAAGCTACAAACATTAGCTAGAAAAGAAGCATGCTATACACGCAAAGGCTCCAACAGCGAAAATAGCCCAGTGAAGAAGGGAAATAAACATAGAATAGTGGGCCTGGGTGTATCTTCAAGAAAGAGAAATATAACCTAAGATAGTGGAAGACCATGGTACAAAGGCTATGCCACTACTCAAGACTAAAAAACAATGGTTTGATTTTGGAGTGGCCTTCTCCTAGAATAGCTGCTTACTATAACTAAAGAGTCTCATCTACCCTTACTAAGAGAAAGTAGCCACTGAAGTACAGCGTATTATTTAATTCCTTGAGTAAAGAAGAATTGTTTGGTAATCTCAGTGTTGTCAAGTGTATGAGGACAGAGGAGAATGTGAAAAGAATAGGCCAGACTACTCGTTGTATGTGTAGGCAAAGGAAAAGTGAACCGTAATCAGAGAGAAATCCAACGTAGTACTGTCTAGCCAGTCAAAGGACCCAATAACACTCTAGTAGTAGAATCTCAACGGGTTACTGATGTTGATACTTAAGGTGGGGGCCCAGGACTTGCTTTTGTAAGTACATTCGAAATAAAAACAAGACGGAGTTAAAGAAGAGACATCCAAATTAACGAATTTAGAATGAAAGACTGTGAGCTGTAGATACACCCTAACCTTGGGAATTAACTATGCAACCACAGAAGGTTGTATTTTTTGGTATTCTAATCAAGTTTTTTTTTTTTTTTTTTTTTTTTTTTTTTTTAATCTTGCACAGCCAAGCTAACTTAAGCCCAGAAAACACATTATTATTATTATTATTATTATTATTATTATTATTATTATTATTATTATTATTATTATTATTACCACTATCTAAGCTACAATCCTAGTTGGAAACAGAGAAAAATAGCTCAGTGAGGAAAGGAAATAAATTAACGATATAAGAAGTAATGAAAATCAAAATAAAATATTTTAAGAACATTAACAACATTAAAACAGATATTTGATATATAAACTATAAAAGGACTTATGTAAGCCTGTTCAACATAAAAACCTTTGCTGCGAGTTTAAACTTTTGAAGTTCTACTGATTCAACAACCCGATTAAGAAGATCATTCCACAACTTTGGTCACAGCTGGAATAAAATTTCTAGAGTACTGTGTAGTATTGAGCCTCATGATGTAGAAGGCCTGACTATTAGAATTGACTGCTTACCTAGCATTACGAACAGGATGGAACTATCCGGGAAGATGTAAAGTTTAAAGACTTTCACATGCCAAGTATCATACAGGCAGTTTTGCGAATGACGACCACATTTTTAATGTTCCTATTAGATTGATTGCCAAGACTATTTCCTTACGTGGGGGTTTGTTGAGTTACCTAACTTGGATGCTCGTATTTAATCAAGCTGACGATGAAGTAGCGACGTCTCAAAACGCCTCCGGGTAAGATCTGTTGTCATCGCCCTAACCTGAGACATATACCACCTGACGTTAATGGTCTTGGTGCCATATACTGCCTGTTAGATAAATACCATTTATTTTTGTATTAACCCTTGTGTAGTTTATTCACATCTCCTTTGGGGTGTTCTGCCTTGAAGAAAGTTGGTGCAACGAGATTGAGATTTTTTTTTTTTTTTTTTTTTTTTTTGTCGTCTTCAAAGCACACAAGAATTAACGGTAGAGAATAAAGAGTATTTTGTGGACAAGATTCTTTGCATATATAAGGGAAAAGCTATGTTTCATCCAGGAAATTTCTTTCTACTTTTGTTTATCTAAAACTATTAAGATCTCCCACCTACATTTTTTTCAAGGGGGACTCCCCCCCAAAAAGGTTAAAAGCACCACTGCATTTGAACAGTACCCTCTCGTTTGTTCATTATTTTCCGAATTATACTCTAGAATTGCTATAAGTTTCTATTACCAGTTTGCCCCGTAGGTGGTTAGTGCCGTCAGGCGCTCCTCACATCTTGAGCTATAGGCGCTATTTAAAAGATCTCTTCAGTGCCTCCTCGTCCCCTTGCTGTACCCACTTTATAGCCTTCTGTTTTTACCTCCTTCCCCATTTACTTTCTTCCTCCTTACTATTCATAGCGCTATTGCAGGCCCACCCCCCTTGTGTATGGACACGGAATGAACTCCCAGGCCCCACCACCCGGTTTCATGTATCAGGTCCATAGATCCAATCTAGATTTGCTCATTAGGTCTGTTCAGACCTCATGTTATAAGCACGGAGAGCTCGACCTACTGTGTCTTGATTCAGATCGTGATAGGTTCTCTTGTGTATAAAAGCATATCTTATTCGAATGTAATTCGTCTTTCTCTGCCATTCGTCCCCCTGTTCTGTTGAGTGTCCTATTATGATTTCAGTATACTAAGAATCGGTGCCTTATCATCTTCAGTTCTTAGAAATAACACATATCCGCATAACAATCAGTGTTTATCAGTCGAAAAAACCACATAAATTCAGAGTGAATTACTACCTGGTGGTATTACTATTATTATCATTATTATTATTTTTATTATTATTATTATTATTAGCTAAGCTACAACCCTAATTGGAAAAGCAGGAGGCAATAAGTTCAGAGGCTCCAACAGGAATAATAGCCCAGCGAGGAAAGGAAAAAAGGAAAATAGAATGTTTTAAGAAGAGTAACAACATTAAAATAAATATCTCCTATATAAACTATAAAAACTTTAACAAAACAGGAAGAAGAGAAATAAGATAGAATAGTGTGCTTGAGTGTACTCTCAAGCAAGAGAACTCTAACCCAAGACAGTGGAAGACCATGGTACAGAGGCTATGACACTACCCAAGACTAGAGAACAACGGCTTAATTTGGAGCGTCCTTCTCCTAGAAGAGCTGCTTACCATAGCTAAAGAGTCTCTTCTACCCTTACCAAGAGGAGAGTGGCCACTGAACAAGTAGTGCAGTAACTCCTTGGGTGAAGAATTGTTTGGTAACTGTGTTGTTAAGTGTATGAGGACAGACGAGAATATGTAAAGAATAGACCAGACTATTCAGTGTGGATGTGTGTAGGCAAAGGGAGAATGAAACGTATCAGAGCCAATGCATAAACGCAAAAAAAGATGCCTTGACGGATTTTGAGTGCAGTTGAGTAAACCCAAAGCTTCAAATCCCTCTGACTGTCAGAACGTCCAGAATCAGAACGATAAAACAATAAAAGCTAACAACGAAAGACGTAAACGGGAGTATTCTGCAAAATACTCGAGTCTCTTGAAGATGTCTTAGGAAAGTCTTCATATGACTGATGTTAAAACAAACACAGCCGAAAGTATCTTGAGTTATGAATGATAGGTTGGCAGTCCTGGTTGTGGTTTCCACTTTTGCCATCTTAAAATGGCTTCGTAAGAGCATGAAGGATATTTTTGGTGGTGGGGTGTGAGACATGATGCACAAAATCTCTTTTTAATGGCAAGAAGTTATTATTATTATTATTATTATTATTATTATTATTATTATTATTATTATTATTATTATTATTATTATTATCTAAGCTACAACCCTAGTTGGAGAAGCAGGAAGTTATAAGCTCATGGGCTCCAACAGGAAAAAATAGCCCAGGGAGGAAGGGGAATAAACAAACTTTAAGAGAAGTTATGAACAATTAAAATGTAATATTTTAAGGACAGTAACAACATTAAAACAGAGCTTTCACGTATAAACTATTAAAAGAAACATGTCAGTATGTTCAACATAAAAGAAAAAAAAAAACATTTGCTGCGTTTCAACTTTTGAAGTTCTATCTATTCAACTACTCGATTAGGAAAATCATTCCACAACTTGGTCACAGCTGGAATCAAACTTCTAGAACACTGTGTAGTATTGAGCCTCATGATGGAGAAGGCTTGGCTATTAGAATTAACTGCATGCCTAGTATTACAAACAGGTTATGAGTAGAAGAATCTGGTAGCAGTTATTTAGAAGGTTGATTGAAAGGATGGCTTATGTTATTATTAATTTGGTGGAAAGACCAAGTTTGGTTAGTGAACCGGATAATTCTCTTGGTAACTTTTGCCATTGGTGTGATTGCTTGGTTATTTTGTAATTGGTACGTGGTTATTCGCTGGTACAGTTCTTAAAATGTTTTATTTTAATTATTTATAAATTATCTTGCAGTTTATTTCCTTATTTCTTTTCCTCCCTTGGATATTTTTCCCTGTTGGAACCCCTGGGCTTATAGCATCCTGCTTTTCCAACTGGGGCTGTAGCTTAGATAATAATAATAATAATAATAATAATAATAATAATAATAATAATAATAATGATGATGATGATGATGATGATGATGATGATGATGATGATGATGATAATAATAATGATAAATATTTGATTCCTTCATAGCTCTCATTGACTCTGGGTGAATGGAATACAGGTTGGAGAATCCCATCCTACAAAAGGATATCTGCACCAAAACTTGTAGGGAATGGAGCATCTCATTCTTCTCCATCTTGGGTTGTTGTCTTTGCCATTTTGGACTTATTTTAATAAGATAGCTTAACTTTAGTGCACCAGGGGGGAGGGGGATCTGGGGTTTCTCTCTAGCGTTTGATCCCAACTGCATTGTTCTCTACATTCTTCTTTTCATCCATCAGTGTTCTTAAATTGCCTCTTAACTAGCTGTCCAACTGCTTAGGGTGATAATCATGAGATATAGAAATGTGATTGATCATGCTTATATACCAATGTTATGACGATAATAATGATTATGATGATGATAATAGTAGCATACCTATTATTACGTACGGAATGTCTGGGAAGATCAAAATGTAAATAAGAGTCGGAATTATGAAAAATCTTATGCAATTGTAGCAGCTGTTTAACTTGGCGTGTTGTTCTGAAACAAGGATCTTCTTGTCTAATGTATCAGGACTATGATTTCTACACCCATTTACCCTTTATTTCACTCATTTACCCTACAAATGTGGTATAGTCGCTAAATTTATAATCAGGCTTGAATATAGTGTATTTCACGTATTGGTGAGGGATGTAGTTAGGAATATGTGGATTTTTTTAGGGGGGGGGGGTGGTAAGGAGGAGGGCAGGATGCAGATCTTGAGGTCCAAAGGGCTGAAGGCTTAAGAGGCTCTCAGAACCTCACGGATTTTAGATGTTCTGTGGTGTGCTTTCTAAACATTTCTGGCTATTTATATAAGTATTATATAGATGGGTGTAATCTACTTTTACATTTTAGCTTTTTATATTGTATAAAGTAAGTGTCCTTCCAATTTATTGATACTAAAGTTGCTATTAATGTTTTTCATAAAGCTATGATAAACTTTCAGCGCCTTAAATTACACTTTAACAATCAGCAGAACAAACTATGGCAATGCAAATAGATGTTAGTTTTATTCAAGTATCCAAAGAATTAACTTCAGTTATTGCAATGAACAACACAGATTGACGAACTTATTCGACCATAACATGTCTAAATTAAGTCTCCAGGTGTGTTTTTTTTTAGTGAACTCGCCAACTACAACCTTGAGATCTGCATCAAAATGCCTGTGAATGTGTATTAGTGCAAGGCAAGTTAATCGAGATACATCATTGTTGTGAGATCCTTTCTTATACAAAATCTGAATTTGTTGATGGAAGCCTTAAAAATCTTAATAGCATTTTTTTTATCTGTATACAGCTGGGCATAAACTTAGTAAAGTCGCCGCAGAGAATCCTGGCGAAATTAGCCTCCCCCCCCCGATGATGAAATAGCCAATCATGTTGTCTCCCGCGCTAACAGCTTGAAATTTGTAATGGGATGTATTGTGACCGCTGCTAACCTGGTAGACAACGTGATTGGCTAAGACGTCATCAGGGGGTGGGGCTTATTTCTCACGGAATCTTTGCGGCTACTATAGTATCTGGGATTGCAACATACTCTGTAGAAGGGGAGGAAGGGCCTGCAACCCTCTGCCGATATCAGCTAAAGTATAAGGTGACACAAAAGTCCTTGAACTGTAGGCTCCAGATAAAAAGTTCTTATTTCCCGTAATCCAAAATTCAATTAAGAATAAAGTAAATGGTGATAAGTAAGTCCTGATAAAATGATTAGATATGGAGTATGGAACTGAACCGGAATATGGCTCTTTTCTTTATCTTTTTCCACAAGGGCACTTTCTGCCTGGTTGTTGACCTGATTTTTTTTTTCAGAAGGTACCCTTTGTAAATCATAGGTGCATTCAGGAGAGTGGACCGTGATATAGCCCCAGTGAAAAGTTTGTTTATGCATCTGTCGGATTGCACAGTATTTCAACGGCGAGATTTCACTTGGAACTAGTTAGCCTAATGATCTGTAATCGGAGCGCTCCGAAAATGTTTACAGTTTTAAGCATGTCATTTCTGGAGTTATCATTCTAAGATGACTTGCATGTAAAAGGGTAACTGTCGTATTACCAAAAGTGTGTTTACAAGCTCAGAATTCAAATAATCCTAATGCCCATTGAGATTAAGCGAGCTTGATCACTGCAATACAATTTTCGGGTTGTGGTGCCTTGAAGGTAGCGTCCTTGCCTGGTGATTGTCAGACTGGGGTTCGAGTTCCGCTCAAACTCGTTAGTTCCTTTGATCGCTGCAACCTCAGCCTCCTTGTGAGCTAAGGATTGGGGCTTTGGGGGATCCTGTAGGTCTATATGCAGAGTCATCAGCAGCCATTGCCTGGCAACCTTGGTCATAGCTTGGGTGGAGAGGTGGCTTGGGTGCTGATGATATGTAATATGGTCAGTCTCTAGGGCATTGTCCTACTTGCTAGGGCAATGTTATTGTCTCTTGCCTCTGCCATTCATGAGCGGCCTTTAAACCTTTAAACCGCCAAGCAAAATTGTGACATCTGTCTTCTAAAGCTGAAAATCATATTTAGACAAGTATATGTTATTATCTGACTAACCTTGAGAGCATCACTAAGATATAAGGGACATTGTGTAGATAACATCGAAGAATTTTACTGAAATTTCAATGAAAAGATAAAGCCTTTTTTTCTTTTTTTTTTCAGGATCAAAAGACAGCGAGCGAGGCACCGTGAGTACATTGCTAAGTATGTTATCGGATAAGGGGTGATCGTGAAGACGAGATTGGTCCAATGTTTATGGTGGTGATAGTGATTGATGATAATACTATGATGACAATATCTACCCTCAATTTTTTTTTTTAATGAGGCGCATTTGCATCGACTCGCAGCGGTGTCCTTTTAGCTCGGAAAAGTTTCCTGCTATCTGATTGGTTAGAATTATCTTGTCCAACCAATCAGCGATCAGGAAACTTTTCCGAGCTTAAAGGGCACCCCTGCGAGTCGGTGTAAATCTGCCTTGCTAAAAAGAATTGACTATAGAATCAATGGGATTAGATTTTAACATCCATTTCCTCATACAGACTTTAAAAGATTTGATAGGGTTATTATGATCATAGTTTTAATATTTGTCTTATTTGAGAATTCAGTTATCTTGAGAATATGTTTTTGCTGTAGCTGGTGGTCTTTCTGCATTGTTATTACCAATCTTATCATCAACATCTTTATTATCAATAACGCGTTATCTTGACCGATAGCATAATTCATTCTATAAACTAGATCGTTTCACCCGATAGGGATTTAGGTGTTAATAATTAGGTAACAGAATAAATGCTTTAGTGATCAATTTAATAATCTCTTTGTGTATTTGGAAAGGGAGTTACGCAAAGCCTTGATCTGTCTGGATATGTGGATCTTCAGTCGCCTTGTTTCCAAAGTTTCATGGATTTTACAATTTGT
>NC_090751.1:25562525-25575025 GCF_036898095.1 Palaemon carinicauda | reverse complement strand
AGGTCCCACCACTCATAATCAATGATTTTGATCATTATCTTGACTGTGCATTGAAATTCCTCTTTTTGTCATTTTATTCTCTTTTATTCTTTTTTTATTGTAATATTTTATTTAAACTCTTTGAGACATTCGTTCACAAAGGACCAATCTTTTAATCCATATATGTTATTCATTGTTGACACCACTTTAGGATTCGATGAAGATATTTAAATTCCTTTCATTCGAAATTCCCCGCAATTCTCATTTTGCATTTACTGTTCTACCTCGATCAATTGCATTGAGAGAGAGAGAGAGAGAGAGAGAGAGAGAGAGAGAGAGAGAGAATGGAAACTTGCTAACTGGGCTAGAGCTGCTTCAGAGTTCATGGCCGGCCAACCAATATTGACTCATCAAATATTACATAGTCACATTTAGTGTTCGCTCTTTTCCTTCAATCCTTCCCCCCCCCCGCGTTTTGGTTTATTGCTTAATATATTCTCCTGTTATGTTTTCGATGATAACGGTATGGCCTATTGGTAACGTCTCTTTAGATGTCAGGATGCCTGAAAACTTTAAATCAATCAATCTGCCTGGTGATCGCCAGACTGGGGTTCGAGTCCCGCTTAAACTCGTGAGTTCCTTTGGTGTCTGCAATCTCACCATCCTTGGGGGCTTTGGGGAGTCTACAGGTCTACCTGCTGAGTCATCAGCAGCCATTGTCTCACACTCCTTGGTCCTAGCTTGGATGGAGAGAAGGCTTGAACGCTAATCATATCTAGCTCATGTTTGCTCAGTCTCTAAGGTATTGTCCCGCTTTCTAGGGCAATGTCACTGTCCCCCTGCTATTCATGAGCGCCCTTTAAAACCTTTAAAACATGTCTCGTCCGGAAACTTAAATGGAACCAGAGATCGACTTGACTTTTGAAATGTATATCAAATTTACTGATGCTGAAGTCCACGGTGGTATTTATTTTCTTTAGATGTTACTTAAAAGAAGCCAGTGTCAAAGAAATAAATATTGGTATCAAACTTCATGGGTGTTTATAGAATATAAAAAGTTTTCTATTTTTCCTGGCACTCTTATTATTATTATTATTATTATTATTATTATTATTATTATTATTATTATTATTATTACAATACTAGTTGGAAAAGCAGGAAGCTATAAGCCCAAGGGCTCCAACAGGGGAAAAATAGCATACACACATATATAATTTATATATGTATATAAATATATGTATATATATATGTATATATATATACATATATATATATATATATATATAAATATATATATATATATATATATATATATATAAAATGTATTCACATGTACTAGTCATTGTCACCAATACTAGGTTGGTTTGCTGTGAGTGATTAGACGAAAATTTCCCACCATCACCAATCTGGAGTTGGCCATCGTGATGATGAAAACTGGCCAATTCCCAGGCATGAGTAAGGACATGTAGAAAGCCTTTGTTGTGCTGTGGACTAAAAGAGACTTCATTTGTTGTTGTAAATATATCCCCTACATGGTAGAGAGCAAGTGTCTGGCTATATCTATCTATCTATCTGTCTGTCTGTCTATCTATCTATCTATCTGTCTGTTTGTCTGTCTGTCTGTCTGTCTGTCTGTCTATCTATCTATCTATCTATCTGTCTATCTATATATACATATATATATTTATATATACATATACATATATATATATATATATATATACCTGTATATATATATATATATATATATACCTGTATATATATATAAATATATATATATATAAATATATATATATATATATATATATGAATGCTAGGCGACTCTTCATGATATATATATATATATATATATAATTGAATCAAGCGATACGCCGAACGACACACACTCGAAAGACAACAATCTCCCAAAAACTGCCCAACTATCTTGTAGTAGTTAGGAAGGGGGAAGGAGGTGCATATTTATCTAAATATTTAGCTGTCATTTTGACTGGTCGCATAAACTAGTATATATATATATATATATGTGTGTGTGTGTATATATATATATATATATATATATTCTCTCTCTCTCTCTCTCTCTCTCTCTCTCTCTCTCTCACTATTACATAGTAACATCTCAAAATTTAAATCTATCGGAATTAAATTTTCTTTTTGCTTACTTTGTTACCTATGATGGCTATTACTTTAACCTCCCTAATCATATACTTCCTAAGAAGATCCAAATTTGTCACTCATAATCTCAAAATCTCGTAATCCTGAGGAATCTCATCACGGTCGTTAATCTTCTCATTCTCGTAGTAGAACCGAGATCCCATCACTTTTTTTACCTGAAAAAAACATTTAAAGGTTTAAAGGCCACTCATGAGTGGCAGAGGCAAGGGACAGTGACATTGCCCTATCAAGCATTACAATGGTCCAGAGACTGCTCATATACACCTTTGATCAGCACCCGAGTCCCCTCTCCACCCAAGCTATGACCAAGGAGGGCCAGGCAATGACTGCTGGTGACTCTGCAGATAGACCTATAGGCTTCCTGAGCTCACATGGATGGTAAGGTTGCAGCGACCAAAGGAACTATAACATGAAGGTCTTTTGTTATTTGTTTAAGAGTTTAAGCATTTAATTTCTAGGCTGGGAACTTACTTGAAAGGGTTATTTTAATTTGTATAACGAATTTGAGCGGGACTCGAACCCCAGTCTGGTGATCACCAGGCAAGGACGTTACCATTTAAAAACGTTTAGTTTTTCTCGTGTAATCTTGTAGGCGAAAATAGGAAATACTCTTATTTCCTCTTTATTCACCATTAATGATAGTGATGATGATGGTGAGAATCATGTTAGCGAGATGATGCTGTTCTGAAATTGGTTCCATAGGTAGTGCACATGAATTTAGCACATCAATACGAACTAGTTTAAAGGTTTAAAGGTCGCTCATGAATGGCAGAGGCAAAGGAGAAGGATAGTGCCCTAGACACTGGCAATATATACGTATGATCAGCACACAAACCCCCTGTCTACCCAAATAGGACCAGGGAGAGCCAAGCAATGGCTGGTGATGACTCAGCAGGTAGACCTATAATCTCCCCCAAATCCCCCATCCTTCGCTCATATAGATGGCGAGGCTGCAGACACTACAAGAAACTATCGAGATTGAGCGGGTCTCGAACCCTGGTCAAACAGATCGACAATCAGGGACTTTTCCAGTAAGCAAGATCCTTTTCAACCGGTCGTTAACAACCTCTTCATAAAACTTGCCTTAGATACTTGTGTTGTTTTAACGGCAAGATGATCTGGACATAACTGACATTTTTTTTCAAACATTATAACAAGCTTATATACAAACGGTTGAGGATAACAATGGCATAAGACTTTAACAATGTGAAACATGCAAGGGCAAGCTTAAATAGGTTTTTCTATTATTAGAAGAGAGAGAGAGAGAGAGAGAGAGAGAGAGAGAGAGAGAGAGCATTACATTGCATGAGCGTGTACCGTGCATTACACTTGTAATAGACCTTTTGACGTTTAAACCAACAATTGGTCTCAATTGTAAAGGAAACTCCAAATAGAATATGGGTTTAAAAAAAAAAACTTCAAATCTGTGTACAGCTGGAAGGCCGTCATACCATGTTTTTTTTTTTTTTTTTTTTTTTTTTTTTTGGTGTGCACAGAAATGTGTGAACACTCCATCAACATTCCTACGCAAAAGCAAACATCTTGCAAGGAAAAATGTTGACTCAGACGGCACATTGAAATGTCAGGGAAGATCTCAGTATGCCCGATGAAAGCTATGTAAGGTTTGTTTGGGTTAAAAGTAAATAATCTGCAACAATGAGACCTGGGGGCGACTTGAGTGAACGCCAGAGTCATTGTTGCAGTTAGGGAAGGGGGTCAAACTACGAAGAGATGAAGAACAAGAATGTTTGGCTTCAAATGAAAGAAGGAGAGGGATGAGGAGGAGGAGGAGGAGGAGGAAGAGGAGGCGGCATCTGTCCTATCCTCCTATGATAACAAGCTCTCTTCATATTTTTCCTCATAAGAGATGGCGTTTCTTGTAAATAAGTGTTTGTGATGAAACTGTTAATCGAGGCCACTGAAGTCTCATGTTTGGGCTCTCGTTGACTTTGTGATAAAAGAGGGTAAAATTAGAGCAAGACAGAATGGAAAAAGACATACTGGTGAAATCAGTTCAGATGGTTGTAAGGTAGTATGCTCCAAAGAGCCTCGAGTAGTATCTACAGTGTACCGCACAACGCATGCTATAGGTTACAACCTGTTAAGAGGGCCTGTGGTGGCCTATTGGAAACGTCACTGCCTGGCGATCGCCGGGCTGGGGTTCGAGTCCCGCTGAAGCTCGATAGTTTCTGGCAGTGTCTGCAATCTCACCATCCTTATGAGCTAAAGATAAGGGGTTTAGAGAGAGCCTCTAGGTCTACCTGCTGAGTCATCAGCATCCATTCCCTATTCCTCCCTGGTCCTAGCTTGGATGGAGAAGGGGCTTAAGCGCTGATAATATGTACAGTATACTGTATATGGGCAGTCTCGTCTCGTGCATTTTCATGCTAACCAGGGCATTGTCACTGTCCTTTGTCTCTGCCATTCATGAGCGCCTAGCGGCCTTTTAAACCTTTGAAGCGTGTATTCAAAGTATTTTAAACCTTTAAAACGTGTATTTAAGGCATTCTAAACGTTTTAAACTTGTATTCAAAGCATTTTAAAACTTTAAAACGTGTATTTAAAGCATTTTAAACTTAAAACACGTGTTTAAAGCATTTTAAACCTTTAAAACGTGTATTTAAAGCTTTTAAACCTTTAAAGCGCGTGTATCTAAGGCATTTTGAACCTTTAAAACGTGTATTTAGGGCATTTTAAACCTTTAAAACGTTATTTAATTCATAGTGTGTTAGTTGGACAAATTCTGCAGTCCTACGCCAGACTTCTAATTCCCTTTCACGAATTGCCTTCCTCAGGACTATGCTGACATGAGGCCAATTTATTCTAAACCAGTCAACCAATCAAGTCTTGGTTTTTATTTTCTGTATCAGTATTTTATTTATTTGATAATTTGTTTTTCATTGTTTCTGATCGATCACCTGTGTTTCACAGTTCTACCATTATTTTCCTTCCGTTTTTCGCACAATAACTATGATATCAGTTGCGTTGACGTTATACTAAATTTTCATAACAAATTACCCCATTTTCATGTGGCCTCATTTTGTATAACAATAATGAAAGACCTATTGAGTTAAAATTGGGGTGGCGGGAGGGAGTCGAACTACAGGCCTTTGTTTATTTATTGCTTCTTTCTCAACAATGAAATTGTCTTTTCATCCATGTCTGTTTGAAGCAAACTATTATTATTTTTTTATTTTTCAGAAGGGTATTATTTTATTTTTGTACTTCCGTATTCACTGATTTATTTATTTGTTTATTATATTATTGCAATCAGTTATTGCAAATTATATTTGTATTTTGTTCGTAAAATTGTAAAGCTGGAATCAAAAAATTAATTATTGTATTTTATAAAAGGATGTGATAACGTCCCTGACTGGTGAATGCCAGACTGTGATTCGAGTCCCGCTCGAATTCGTTACTTTCTTTGGTCGCTGCAACCTCACCATCCTTGTAAGCTAAGGATGGGGTCTTTGGGGGATCCCATAGGTCTATCTGCTGAGTTATCAGCAGTCATTGCCTGGCCCTCCTTGGTCCGAGCTTAGGTAGAGAGGTGTCTTGGGCGCTTATCATATGTATATGTACACTGAATAGTCTGGCTTATTTTTTACACATTCCCCTCTTTCCTTATACATTTGACAACACTGAAATTACCAAACAATTCTTCCTCTCTCAAGAGGTTAACTACTGCACTGTAATTGTTCAGTGGCTACTTTCCTTTTGGTAAGGGTAGAAGAGACTCTCAAGCTATAGTAAGCAGCTCTTTCTAGGAGAAGGACACCCCAAAATCAAACCATTGTCCTCTAGTCTTGGGTAGTGCCATAGTCTCTGTACCATAGTCTTTCACTGTCTTGGGTTAGAGATCTCTTGCTTGAGGGTACACTCAAGCGCACTATTCCATCTTGTTTCTCTCCCTCTTGTTATTTTGAAGTTTTTATAGTTTTTTTAGTTTACATATGAAAGATTTTTTTAATGTTATCATTGTTCTTAGATTTTTTTGTAGTTTATCTCCTTATTTCCTCTCCTCACTGGGCTATTTTCCTGGCAGGAGCCTGTGGGCTTATAGCATCCTGCTTTTCCAACTAGGGTTATAGCTTAGCAAGTAATGATGATAATAATAATACGGTCAGTCTCTAGGGTATTGTCCTGCTTGATAGGGCAATGCCACTGTCTCTTGCCTCTGTCATTCATGAGTGGCCTTTAAACATTTAAAACGATGCAAACAGCTATCAGAAGGGAATTTTAGATCGCCAAGGGCATATAAGATAAAATGGGAATGCACTGTGTACTTTGCAACACAAATAGGAAGAACTGAATCCTTTAAGTGACCAGCACCCATCTTCCTTGCTAGTTGAGAGAAGTCTTGTGGTATTCCGTTGCCAATTAAGATCTGTACTAAGTAACGCTGTAGCTAGTAGCAATGTAGGTTAGATTCTCTCTCTCTCTCTCTCTCTCTCTCTCTCGCTCTCTCTCTCTCTCTCTCTCTCTCTCTCTCTATGCAGATAAGATCTCTTTAAAGTAAAAGTGATGTGAATAAGATACTCTCTCTCTCTCTCTCTCTCTCTCTCTCTCTCTCTCTCTCTCTCTCTCTCTCTCTCTCTCTCTCTCTCTCTCACTCTCTCTCTCTCTCTGTGATGCATGCAGGTGAGATATTCTAACCTTTTACTATTAGCGATATAGAAAATGTTAACTTAAAAAAAATACAAAATAAAATTTTTAATCCCTCCCCCCAAAAAGCAAACAAATTTAAATGAAAAACATTGATTTCAATTCCCCTGCACCAAAAAAAAAAAAATAAATAAGTTTTACTTATGAAATCAAACATTTTACTAATTTCTTTCAAGGGCCAAGTGCAATGGACTTGAATCCGTAACACGGTAATAGTCAAGGCTTTTACAAATTACGCCTTATTTGTCGATTATTCTATTAAAAAAGTATTCACGACTAGATATATTTTCGATTTAAAAACATATTTAGATAAATAGTAAAAATTTCAATCGTAAATACAGTATATGTAAAATAATTTTTATTTTATTTAAATCTACTACGTTATAAATTGTAAGATTATAATTATGTATTTCATTTAAAAAAAAATAGCCGATTACTTGTGAAATACACCCAAAGTGTCCAGCATAACAATCATGACAAATTTCACAATATGTATGTGTGAGACGGAATCCAACTTTGTTTATATGATGTCACTAAATTAAGGAATTAAGTGTAAATTTGTGCTTTCACTCCTGTACGTGGGGTGCACTGTAGGCATTAGTTGAAGGTATTTGCAGCGTCCTATCCTAGCTGAACTCATATTCTAGTCTTCAACTGTACCTCCATTCCCGTTTTCTATTTAATTGTCAAACCTTTTAATATCAGGATTTTCCTCCAGTTGCTCATGAGTGGCAAAGGGTCTTCCTGGCCCCAGTGACTTGGTTTATGGAAGTCTCGCATATCGAGAAGATTATTTAAACTTGAATTTTAAAAATTTCAAAAGTTGGGATGAAACTATTTCGATTATATTACAAACATTTGAACTCAAATCAGCGCTATTTTTTTTCTTTTTTCTTTTTTGCAACCAGAAACTTTATTTCAAATTAATCTTGTTTTGTGAAATCACGAATTTAAGAGTATGAAACAATTTTTTTTTTTTTTTTTTTTTTTGCAATTAGGGAATCAAGAACTGAAAATCAAACTCACGTTTCACTTTTTTTAAGAAGTATAATTCCAATCACGAGAGTGGGGAAATCACAAACTCAAGAACTCAACTTTTATACCACGAAATTACAAACCAGCAACAGCCACTGAGTTGTCTTAATGTTACGACTTCAGAACGTGGAATCCGAAATGAGTAATCGCAGTGTCCTCGAACAAACAACCAAACGATGTTAAATTTAGTTCCTTCAGACGTGACTACTCATCCTTTAGCATCTGGTCGCACGGAGTGTCCCTCTCTGCCCGCGCAGGATACTAAGATCCTGGTCGAAATGAATCCTGTTCGATATGTACATTTCTAGGATTGCATGGGCACAGAAAGAGGGTTCGAACGCAGCTTTCCGGTTGAATGAGACCTTTTTTTATGGAAACCTCTTTTTTACTAGGGGAAAGACTCTTGAAGATTGGAACCTTTAGTTTTTACTAGGGGAAAGACTCTTGAAGATTGGAACCTTTAGTTTTTACTAGGGGAAAGACTCTTGAAGATTGGAACCTTTAGTTTTTACTAGGGGAAAGACTCTTGAAGATTGGAACCTTTAGTTTTTACTAGGGGAAAGACTCTCGAAGATTGGAACCTTTAGTTTTTACTAGGGGAAAGACTCTCGAAGATTGGAACCTTTAGTTTTACTAGGGGAAAGACTCTTGAAGATTGGAACCTTTAGTTTTTACTAGGGGAAAGTCTCTTGAAGATTGGAATCTTTAGTTTTTACTAGGGGAAAGACACTTGAAGATTGGAACCTTTAGTTTTTACTAGGGGAAAGACTCTCGAGGATTGGAACGTTTATTTTTTACTAGGTGAAAGACTTCAAGATTGGAACCTTTATTTTTTACTAGGTGAAAGACTTGATGATTGGAACCTTTAGTTTTTACTAGGGGAAAGACTCTTGAAGATTGGAACCTTTAGTTTTTACTAGGGGAAAGACTCTTGAAGATTGGAACCTTTAGTTTTTACTAGGGGAAAGACTCTCGAAGATTGGAACCTTTAGTTTTTACTAGGGGAAAGACTCTCGAAGATTGGAACCTTTAGTTTTACTAGGGGAAAGACTCTTGAAGATTGGAACCTTTAGTTTTTACTAGGGGAAAGTCTCTTGAAGATTGGAACCTTTAGTTTTTACTAGGGGAAAGACACTTGAAGATTGGAACCTTTAGTTTTTACTAGGGGAAAGACTCTCGAGGATTGGAACGTTTATTTTTTACTAGGTGAAAGACTTGGAGATTGGAACCTTTAGTTTTACTAGGGGAAAGACTCTTGAAGATTGGAATCTTTAGTTTTTACTAGGGGAAAGAGTCTTGAAGATTGGAACCTTTATTTTTTACTAGGTGAAAGACTTGAAGATTGGAACCTTTAGGTTTTACTAGGGGAAAGACACTTGAAGATTGGAACCTTTAGTTTTTATTAGGGGAAAGACTCTTGAAGATTGGAACCTTTAGTTTTTACTAGGGGAAAGACTTCAAGATTGGAACCTTTATTTTTTACTAGGTGAAAGACTTGATGATTGGAACCTTTAGTTTTTACTAGGGGAAAGACTCTTGAAGATTGGATCCTTTAGTTTTTACCAGGGGAAAGACTCTTGAAGATTGGAACCTTTAGTTTTTACTAGGGGAAAGACACTTGAAGATTGGAACCTTTAGTTTTTACTAGGGGAAAGACTCTTAAAGACTGGAACCTTTAGTTTTTACCAGGGGAAAGACCCTTGAAGATTGGAACCTTTAGTTTTTACTAGGGGAAAGACACTTGAACATTGGAACCTTTAGTTTTTACTAGGGGAAAGACCCTTGAAGATTGGAACCTTTAGTTTTTACTAGGGGAAAGACACTTGAAGATTGGAACCTTTAGTTTTTACTAAGGGAAAGACCCTTGAAGATTGGAACCTTTAGTTTTTACTAGGGGAAAGACTTGAAGATTGGAACCTTTAGTTTTTACTAGGGGAAAGACACTTGAAGATTGGAACCTTTAGTTTTTACTAGGGGAAAGACTCTTAAAGATTGGAACCTTTAGTTTTTACCAGGGTAAAGACCCTTGAAGATTGGAACCTTTAGTTTTTACTAGGGGAAAGACCCTTGAAGATTGGAACCTTTAGTTTTTACTAGGGGAAAGACTCTTGAAGATTGGAACCTTTAGTTTTTACCAGGGGAAAGACTCTTGAAGATTGGAACCTTTAGTTTATACCAGGGGAAAGACCCTTGAAGATTGGAACCTTTAGTTTTTACTAGGGGAAAGACTCTTGAAGATTGGAACCTTTAGTTTTTACCAGGGGAAAGACTCTTGAAGATTGGAACCTTTAGTTTTTACTAGGGGAAAGACTTGAAGATTGGAACCTTTAGTTTTTACTAGGGGAAAGACTCTTGAAGATTGGAACCTTTAGTTTTTACCAGGGGAAAGACCCTTGAAGATTGGAACCTTTAGTTTTTACTAGGGGAAAGACACTTGAAGATTGGAACCTTTAGTTTTTACTAGGGGAAAGACCCTTGAAGATTGGAACCTTTAGTTTTTACCAGGGGAAAGACCCTTGAAGATTGGAACCTTTAGTTTTTACTAGGGGAAAGACTCTTGAAGATTGGAACCTTTAGTTTTTACTAGGGGAAAGACTAAGATGGAAACCTCTTTTTTACTAGGGGAAAGACTCTGGAAGATTGAAACCTTTTGCTTTTACAAGGGAAAAGACTAAAATGGAAACTTTTTTTATTAGGGGAAAGTCTCTTGAAGATTGAAACCTTTTGTTTTACTAGGGCAAAGAATAAGATTTAAACCTTAGAGACTGAAAACTTTTTACTAGGGAAAGGGCTCTCGAAGATTGAAAATATTTCTATTTCTTTTTCTTTTAACCAGTGAAAAGACTCTTGAAAATTGAAACCTTTTTACCAGGGAAGACTCCTGAAGATTGAATTTTTTTTTTTACTAAGGAAAAGTCTCTTCATGATTGAAACTTTTTTTTCACCAAGGAAAAGACTTGAAAATTAAAACTTTTTCTCTTGGCCCTCCTAGGTCTTAGCTCGGGGGGAGGGGGGCTTGTGTGCTGATCATATGTATATATGGTCAGTCTCTAGGGCAATGACCTGTTCAGTAGGGCAATGTCACTGTCCCTTGACTCTGCCTTCCATGAGCGGCCTTTAAACCTTTAAGAGGACCCAAACCTTTGATATTGAGGCTGTTCCTGTGAAGATTATGAAGCGGTAGATGAGTTCTTTTTTCTCCAAGGGTCCACATCAGGCTCCTCAAACTATCTTTAGCCCTCGTTAACCAGTAGTTTCAGTTACGGCTAGCTTCGTGTAGCAAGAGCTCGTGCCATTTTATCTCTAATAGCGTAAAATGTTGGTTCCTAGGTCACCATTTAGACCTGTAACTGCTCACAACTGACTTGCAAGGTCTGTGGCCAGTTTCTAAGCGATGAGATTATGAATTAGGTTATTGAACCAATAAATAGTGATAGAATCTTTTGTTCCAAAAACGCCTGGTTTTCATTGGTGGTAACCCATCCAAGTACAGATCGTAATCGATGTTATTTTATTTCACGGAGCCAGAGATGCTATTAGACAGGGAGACAGTTGTTTAGTACCCGAACAGGGAAAAATAGAAGGATGAATGTGAACCGTTTTTCGCGGCTTTTTGCCGTTTTTTTCGGTGTTTTCGCGTTTTCAACGTTTTTTGCATTTATTTTTAGTTTTTCTGGTGTTTTTCGCGGTTTTTAAAACTTTTGTTCGCTGTTTTTGCCGTTTTTTTCTGGTGTTTTTCGCGTTTTTTAACGTTTTTTTCGAGGTTTATTAGAGTTTAATGGTGTTTTCGCGTTTTTTAGCGCTATTCGCGGTTTTTTTTACCGTTATCTGGTCTTTCGCGTTTTTTACGTTTTCGCGGTTTTTTACCGTTTTCTGGTGTTTTCGCGTTTTTCTAACGTTTTTCACGGTTATTTTACCGTTTTTCCAGTGTTTCTATTCTCAGGTAAACTGCTTCTAGTGGCTAAAAACAAATGTGCAATGTCCTCAAGTAGAGTAAAAATAATTACGCGGTTAAGATCAGCTGATTATGCACTGGTCCTCGCCAAATCCACTTGGGTTCAGTATTTAAGATAATGGTGTTGATTTGCTTAAGCACCCGATGGTCTTTTTTGTCTGTGTTGTTTTATTCATCACTAGATGGCGGTAAATTCAAAGTTATTTTACATTTTACATTATGTTGCTAACCTGCGTTTGTGTATTTAAGATGAGACACTCGATCATACACTGTTAGAAGAAACCGCAATTTTAATCGGAAATTCTCCGTAAAAATATACTGTTCTCAACCGTTTTTCAGTAAAATACAGGCGACCGTAATCTTACCTTGGTTTGTTATTATTTTTTTACGTTTTGGTGACCGTAATATGACTCATTTACGTCAATATATCCGTTTTTAAAAACAGTAATAATCCTTGAATAAATGTTGACAGATATTTGCCTTTTTTTTTAATGCAAATTTTTTACAGTGTAGATGACTCTTCTGCTGCCTCTGTTGGCTTCCCTGCCTAAATGTCTTGTCCAAGATGTGAATAATATTTTCTTTAGATTTACGTAGTTGAAAAATCAACTTTATTCTACAAACCTGATTTAGGATGATAATGCCTATTTTCAGATTCCTTTTTGGGAATTTTTATTTTTTTTTAATTTTTTTT
>NC_090751.1:25557525-25560025 GCF_036898095.1 Palaemon carinicauda | reverse complement strand
CTCTCTCTCTCTCTCTCTCTCTCTCTCTCTCTCACTGGTAGAGTGGAAAGATTTTATGAAAAAATTCAGACTTAAAAGGCGAACTTACACCTGAAAATTTACTGTGAAAAATGGTAAAAAAAATCTGGAATAAATATTGCCAGAAATTTGCCGTTTTAAAAACAGAAATATTGACGTTAAGGAACGATATTACGATTTCCAACCCATTAAAGATAATAACAAAGTAGGGTAGAAATTACGGTCGCGTGTATTTTACTGAAATACGGCTGAGAACGGTATATTTTTACGGAGAATTTCCGATTAAAATTACGTATTTTCAACAGTGTATTGTGGGAAAACGAGGAATGACAAGTAAATGAGAGAGAGAGAGAGAGAGAGAGAGAGAGAGAGAGAGAGAGAGAGAGAGAGAGAGAGAGAGAGAGAGAGAGAGAGAGAGAGAGAGAGAGAACACCAACGTAGCAAGTCCCAAGTCCCTCGACTGTATTCAATTTCATCACATGCTTTATGCATTTAGCATAAGTATTTACTCAACGGATGAATCACAGCTCGACGACTCCGTATCATAAATCCTCTGACATTTAAGGAACGCAAACTTGACCTTTTTGCTTTCGAGTCATTCCGGGTTTCACGTAGCACATCGCAGTAAAAAAGGGACAGATGACGAAAAATAGGACAAAATAAAAGGACAGAGTACGAGAAATAGGACAGAATAAAAGGACAGATGACGAAAAATAGGACACTATTAAAGGACAGATGACGAGAATAGGACAGAATAAAAGGACAGATGACGAAAAATAGGACAAAATAAAAGGACAGAGTACGAGAAATAGGACAGGAAAAAGACAGTTGAGGAAAAGAGCAGAAAAAAGGACAGATGAGAAATAGAAGAGAATAAATGGAAAGATAACGAGAAATATAGCTGAATAAATAACAGATGACGAGAAATGACAGAAAAAAATTACATGACAAGAAATAGGACAGAAAAAAGGACAGGTGACGAGAAATGTGGGAGAAAAAAGGACAGATGCCAAGAAATAGAACAGAATGAATGGAAAGATGACGAGAAATAGGGCAGAATAAAAGGACAGATGACGAGAAATAGGACTGGAAAAAAGACAGTTTACTAGGAATAGGGCAGAAAAAAGGACATATGACGAGAAATGGGACAGACAAAAGACAGATGACGGGAAATGGGACAGAATAAATGGACATATGACGAGACATAGAACAGAATAAATATCAGATGACGAGAAATGACAAAAAAAAAAAAAAAATGCATGACGAGAAATAGGACAGAATAAAAGGACAAGTGACGAGAAATAGGACAGGTTAAAAGGACAGATGACAAAAAATAAGTCAGAGAAAAGGACAAATGACGAGAAATAGAACAATGACGTGAAATGACAGAAAAAAGAAATGAGAAATAGGACAGAAAAAGGACAGATGACGAGAAATAAGACCGAAAAATGGGGCACATGAAGAGGACAAGAACAGAAAAAAATGACAGATGACGAGAAATAGAACAATGATAGGACAGATGACGAGAAATAGGACAGAAAAAAGGACACGACTAGAAATATGACAGAAAAAGGGACACATGACTAGCAATATGACAGAAAAAAAGGACACGACAAACAATATGACAGAAAAAGGGACATATGACGAGAAATATGACAGAAAAAAAGACATATGACGAGAAATAGGACAGAAAAAGGACACTTGACGAGAAATATGACAGAAAAAAGAACATATGACGAGAAGTAGATCAGAAAAAAAGACACAGTAGAGAAATATGAGAGAAAAAAGGATATATGGCGAGCAATATGACAGAAAAGGGGATATATGACGAGCAATATGACAGAAAAAAGACATATAACGAGAAGTAGGACAGAAAAAGGATATATGACCCGCAATATGAGAGAAAAGGGACACATGACGAGCAATATGACAGAAAAAGGGACACATGATGAGAAATAGGACAGCAAACAAGACATATGACGAGAAATATGACAGAAAAAGGACATATGACGAGAAATATGACAGAAAAAGGACATATGACGAGATATATGATAGAAAAAAGGGACACATGACGAGCAATAGGACAGAAAAGGGGACACATGACGAGCAATATGACAGAAAAACGGACACAGGACGAGAAATATGACAGAAAAAGGACACACGACGAGCAATATGACAGAAAAGGGGACAGATGACGAGAAATGCAAACGAATAACGAAGATGGGTTCCAGTGACCAGTAACATAAACATGGCGATTGTATGTCAGATATTAGACCGCCTGCCGCTCCTCTGTCCGAGATCGTCAAGGGATGGGGGTGTGACAGAGATGCTACCGCAGACAGGCCATTACTGTCAGCTCTAATCATGGGGCACAATGTTTTGGAGATGAAGCGCGGCGGGACTTATGCTTGGGAAAATAAATGGATAAAAGATATATATGTATATATATATATATATATATATGTGTATGTATATGTATATA
>NC_090751.1:25545025-25552525 GCF_036898095.1 Palaemon carinicauda | reverse complement strand
ACCGCTAACCTTTTTTCTAAACATCCTCTTGTGATATTTACTCGTCCGGGAATGCAACGAATACTCTTCTTTCTTCTCTTCTCCTTCCTCCTCCTAGTCAAGTACTGTGACCTTTTCCCCTTCCCGGGGAATGACCCAACTCGACATTCCTCTGAACTCGTACCCGGTGGCATTTATGAGGAGGAGGTTAGTTAGACCTTCAAATATCAAACGTAAACATAGCACTCAAAGTGCATCTGGCGACCTTCAAAACTTCGCTTTTTGGGGGGCGGATCCGAAACGGGTTTGCCCACTCTCTCTCTCTCTCTCTCTCTCTCTCTCTCTCTCTCTCTCTCTTCTTCTTCTTCTTCTTCTTCTTCTTCTTCTTGAACTGCGACACAACACTTCATTTGCATTCCATAGATTACAGGTGATAGTGGCCGACCCGAAAATGAGACCTTGATAGACATTTTATCTGTAGTCGTGATGATTATAAGCACCTTGACACTTTCCGTATCACTTTGATGCTTTAGATTATTTAGTATCTGTTATAATCAATCCATCTATCATATATTATATTCAAATTAAAATAATGTCTTAAAACACATTAGCTACATTATATGTCCGGTGTTAGGAAACAACGCCAGGCGATCATCTTAGTGTTGTTTCTCATTAAGAAATAATAAAAAAAATTATTCATTTTGAGATCAGAAAAGAATCCACGTATTAGAATATAATACAGATGAATTATAGGCATGACCATAGAAAGCTGGAATCGATCACTATCTCATCATCAGCATCCCGCGAAGCTGAGATTTTCGAGATAAGATAAAGATACGGGCGTTCGACGGATTCACATTCCACGGAATTGGGAGGACTAGATTGCGAGGGCATAAAATTAATCGGTCATCTATCTGAGGAAACTTTTATTTTTAAGACAAATTAGGGTAGTCAAAGGAGTTGGACAGCCAAGAGGGAAAGTTCAAAGGGGATGGGTGAGGAGTAAAAACACAGGAAGTAATACGAAAGAGGAATAAAGGGACACTACAGAAAAAAAAAAACCCATTGCGTGCTGTCTGTAATGCACCTGAGAGTATACAGTATGCTGTAAGCAACATTTTATTTTGTAAGATGAACTGTGCTACATTGCTAATCAAGGAGTTCAGAAATTAATTGGGGAGACTATTTACATTAGTTAAACTTTGATTTGTTTCTCTGTAAGTTTGCTGCGTACTGTTTCATTCCAACAATATCTCCCCTTTGAAATTTACAATCAACTTCTGTATCCTGTATTCCTGTTATATCGCCCTGCATAAGAATACTCAATCTTACGTTTGAAAGATACAAAATTAATGGTCAGCTAAAGCGTGGATTATCCTGTCTTCCTCTCTATCCTTAGAATCATGACTATCTGCTTAATACTACCGCTGGAGAGTTATGGGGCATTTTGACTGGCCAGGGAGTACTACATTGGATCCTTCTCTCTGGTTACGATTCATTTTCCCCTTGCTTACACACACACACACACACACACACACACACACCGAAAAGTCTGGCCTATTCTTTTCATAATTTCCTCAGTCCTCATACGCCTGACAACACTGAGATTCCCGAAAATTCTTATTCACCCAAGGGGTTAGTGCACTGTAATTATTCAGTGGCTACTTTCATCTTGGTAACGGTAGAAAAGACTCGTTAGCTATGGTAAGCAGCTCTTCTAGGACAAGAACACTCCAAAATCAAACCATTGTTCTCTAGTCTTGGATAGTTCCATAGCCTTTGTACCATGGTGTTCCACTGTCTTGGGTTAGAGTTCTCTTGTTTAAGGGTACATTCATGCACACTATTCTATCTAATTCTCTTCTTGTTTTGTTAATTTTTTTTTTATAGTTTACATAGGAAATTATCTTAATATTGTTACTTTTAAGCTATTTCATTTTCCTTGTTTTCTTTCCTCACTGGAGTATTTTCCCCGTTGGAGCCCGTGGGCTTATAGCATCCTGCTTTTCCAACTAGGGTTATAGCTTAGTAAGTAAGTAAGTAAGTAAGTAAGTAATAATAATAATAATTATAATAATAATAATAATGATAATAATAAAAGGATGGGCATGTGCAGTACTAACTTCAATTGTGTGTGTATTTGTGTTTGTGTTAGCGCGTTTGGATAGGTGCACGCTCAGACATTGTCCTTAAAGAGGCGTTAATGGAGATTGTCCAGATTCCGAGTCTAAGCTAGTGTTTTAACGAGGTCAGAATCCCGTGACTTCTCCACCACTGACTGTGACCCGCTGCAGTTGACCGACTATCGTGTTCATAATTTAATACGTAGGTAGAAGCTGCGCCCACTTTTTAGCGTCCCATTTTACGTCCGTTCCCCCCCGTTTCTTTCTTCCATTACGTCCACCCCCCCTTTCTCACTATTATTACGTCCGTTCCCCCCTTTCTCTCTTTTATTACGTCCGGTCCCCCTTTCTCTCTTTTGTTACGTTCGTTCCCTCCCCCTTTCTCTCTTTTGTTACGTCCGTTCCCCCTTTCTCACTTTTATTACGTCCGTTCAACCTTTCTTTCTTCCATTACGTCCGTTTCCCTTTCTCTCTTTTATTACGTCCGTTCCCCCTTTCTTTCATTACGTCCGTTCCCCTTTCTCTCTTTTATTACGTCCGTTCCCTCTTTCTCTTTATTACGTCCGTTCCCCCCTTTCTCTTTTATTACGTCCGAACCACCTTTCTCTCTTTTATTACGTCCGTTCCCCCTTTCTCTCTTTTATCACGTCCGTTCCCCCTTTCTCTCTTTAATTACGTCCGTTCCCCCTTTCTCTTATCACGCCCGTTTCCCCTTTCTCTCTTTTATCGCGTCCGTTCCCCCTTTCTCTCTTTTATCACGTCCGTTCCCCCTTTCTCTCTTTTATCATGTCCGTTTTCCCTTTCTCTCTTTTATTACGTCCGTTCCCCCTTTCTCTCTTTTATCATGTCCGTTCCCCCTTTCTCTCTTTTATTACGTCCGTTCCCCCTTTCTCTCTTTAATTACGTCCGTTCCCCCTTTCTCTCTTTTATCACGTCCGTTCCCCCTTTCTCTCTTTTATTACGTCCGTTCCCCCTTTCTCTCTTTTATCACGTCCGTTCCCCCTTTCTCTCTTTTATTATGTCCGTTCCCCCTTTTCTCTTATCACGCCCGTTTCCCCTTTCTCTCTTTTATCATGTCCGTTTTCCCTTTCTCTCTTTTATTACGTCCGTTCCCCCTTTCTCTCTTTTATCACGTCCGTTCCCCCTTTCTCTCTTTTATCATGTCCGTTCCCCCTTTCTCTCTTTTATTACGTCCGTTCCCCCTTTCTCTCTTTTATCGCGTCCGTTCCCCCTTTCTCTCTTTTATCACGTCCGTTCCCCCTTTCTCTCTTTTATCATGTCCGTTTTCCCTTTCTCTCTTTTATTACGTCCGTTTCCCCTTTCTCTCTTTTATCGCGTCCGTTCCCCCTTTCTCTCTTTTATCACGTCCGTTCCCCCTTTCTCTCTTTTATCATGTCCGTTTTCCCTTTCTCTCTTTTATTACGTCCGTTCCCCCTTTCTCTCTTTTATCATGTCCGTTCCCCCTTTCTCTCTTTTATTACGTCCGTTCCCCCTTTCTCTCTTTAATTACGTCCGTTCCCCCTTTCTCTCTTTTATCACGTCCGTTCCCCCTTTCTCTCTTTTATTATGTCCGTTCCCCTTTTCTCTTATCACGCCCGTTTCCCCTTTCTCTCTTTTATCATGTCCGTTTTCCCTTTCTCTCTTTTATTACGTCCGTTCCCCCTTTCTCTCTTTTATCATGTCCGTTCCCCCTTTCTCTCTTTAATTACGTCCGTTCCCCCCTTTCTCTTATCACGCCCGTTTCCCCTTTCTCTCTTTTATCGCGTCCGTTCCCCCTTTCTCTCTTTTATCACGTCCGTTCCCCCTTTCTCTCTTTTATCATGTCCGTTTTCCCTTTCTTTCTTTTATCACGTCCGTTCCCCCTTTCTTTCTTCCATTACGTCTAACCTTATTTCAACACTCCTTTCCCCTCAGCGGCACCTATTCGGTGGATGGCTTCAGGCCTCAGTGTTCAGCCGTGAAGCCCAAATTCTGTAAATCATAATCATCATTCTCGCAATAGAAAATGAACGAATCAAATATAATGTCACAGATAGAATGAGAGTTATGATGTTATTAAACCTCTTGGATGAATGTGGGACAAAATAACCAGCCCACTTGAGACAATTCTCTTAAAAGGAAGCAATTTCTTCTATCTTAATGCTACGTGTAGACTGAGCAGTGGGACGTCCCGTATGTGTTGCGCAGTGTTTGTTTATTTGATATAAACATCAACAAGAAACAAAACAAAAAAGGGGACCAACAAAAAAGGGGACCATTTGATATATATATATATATATATATATATATCTATCGATCTATCTATCTATCTATCTATCTATATATATATATATATATTTATATATATGTATATATATATATATATATATATATATTGAATGGAAGCAAATCGGCATGAACCTTAGATGTACCCATTAGAAAAAATTAGAAGCATTATGTGTCTATTTTCTCAAAATTTTGGACTGAGGAGCCCACAAGTGCTACTGTCGAAATATGGTAAGAAAACGCTATGAAATCTGAAATTCTTGATTCATTAGTTATTCTCCTTTTTAGTGTCCTGTGTTTCCCAATGAAAACCAGAAAGATCGAGTTCTGGCGTTAGATTTTTTTTGAGGGGGTTGGTGCTATTTAGATTCTGCATATTACAGTAGCCATCCTAAAGACGATAGTAAGCTAGCAATACCTAGCAAGACGACCATTTTATTAACAAAGATCGCAGCTTAATAGCTGCTTAATACTTATGACATTTCTATTCCATTGTTCCATCATCTTGGGTAGTGCCATAGCCTATGTACCATGGTCTTCCACTGTCTTGGGTTAGAGTTCTCTTGCTGGACGGTTCACTCGGGTACACTATTCTATCTAATTTTCTCTTCCTCTTGTTTTGTTAAAGTTTTTATAATCTATATAGGACATTTATTTTAATGTTGCTACTGTTGTTAAAATATTCTACTTTTCGTTGTTTCCTTTCCTCACTGGGCTATTTTCCCTGTTGGAGCCCCTGGGCTTATAGCATCCTGCTTTTCCAACTAGGGCTGTATCTTAGCAAGTAATAATCATAACAATAATAATGCAAAGAATCACAACTCTGCTGATGAATGTCCATTGTAATATTGTTCACCATTTTGCAAAAGATCTTCTATGAACGTGCTTTTTTCCCACGGCTGTCTTCTTTTTAAAAGACTTTGTATTTTGCAAAAGATGTTCAATACAAGAACAGTTTTGATGCGACGTTCAATCCTACTTATACACCTGTATATAAATAAGGTCGCACAAAGGTCATTGTGTGAACGAACACCTGGTTCGGTGCCACCAACGATGGTGTGCCAATCGGACAACGCAAGTAATTTCTTAGGGAGTCGATATGGCATCATATTCATAGTTATGTCTCGATATAGGGCTTGACAGATCTTACGACCTCTTCCATTAATAGATCTCTCTCTCTCTCTCTCTCTCTCTCTCTCTCTCTCTCTCTCATTATGTATTACAGTCTCATATTTTTTGTAGAGCAGGCATCTGTTATTCTCTCTCTCTCTCTCTCTCTCTCTCTCTCTCTCTCGTACATTATGTATTACAGTCACATAGATCTTTTTGGTGGGACTGTCATCTCTCTCTCTCTCTCTCTCTCTCTCTCTCTCTCTCTCTCATTATTATTATTATTATTATTATTATTATTAATCCTAACGTGTTTTCATTTTTAATGCTATTATTCTATTCCTTCATTTTCACTGATGAAATTTAGTCCCAGAATGTTAATACGCGGATCTGAGACATCAACATGCAGTGGAATCTTCATTAAGGCACATTAAGATGCGTCTTTACATTAACCTCATCACGTAACTACATTCATGTGGCGCATATATTTTCCTACTCATCTTTGCTAATTCAATGATATCTTCATAATCCTCTTGCCTTGTGTGAACACACACAATCTCTCTCTCTCTCTCTCTCTCTCTCTCTCTCTCTCTCTCTAATTATGTATAATTATACTCAAATATACACACTGTACATATATTTTCATATATAACATTGCGTACATACAACTTGCATGGGATCTCTCTCTCTCTCTCTCTCTCTCTCTCTGTATATATATATATATATATATATGTGTGTGTGTATATGTAATATGTATATGTATATATATATATATATATATATACATATATATATATATACATATATATATATAATACATTGCGTACATATACAACTTGCATGGGATCTCTCTCTCTCTCTCTCTCTCTCTCTCTCTAAGGTATTTTCAGTAAAAAATTATACATTTTTCCTTTATTAATTGAATCAGATAGAAACGACAATATTGTAACATGAGCAGCACAGACAGCCATAGTAAATGTATTAACAGCAATTAAATGAGAAGTATAGCAATAAGAATATGGAAAATCAAAATAATTTGGATAAAAACTAAGATGATAAAATCAGTAAACATTCAAGCAAGTTCCCCTTCCTACTTGCGGACGCTTGTCCCGCTGACACAATGCAGATGTGCCCTCGGGATATCAGAAACGCTCTGGGGTTGCATAAGCAAGATATGATATGACAGGAATCCCAGCTCTCCAAGTGTGCTAACACACGTACACACATATAAATATAGGTTATGTGTTTTTACTTGTTTATCTGAAGGCGTATATATTTATGCGTATTCAACTATGGCGACCGTCAATATTCCATTTTGATACAAAATTTACAATGTTTTAGGTTTCGTAATTGGATAATTCAAATTGTACTTATAAGCATTGATGACTACACTGGTATGAGTTTAATTTTCGTAACTTAAAGTGGTTTACGGGGGTGAAACTATGTCATAACTAACTAAATGTTTCCCCATGACATGAGACCGAAATTAAAAGTACATGCAAAATGAAAATAAATTATTCATGCAATTATACGATGATGTATATATGTTATAAATTGTAAGATTATAAATGTCTATTCCATAATAAAAAAAAATTAAAAGAAAAATAAGCATGGGACAGAGAGATTTTGGTAAACAAAATGAGATTATGAAATATGAACTGCCACTAAAATAAAAGTATTTATTCAGATGGTCCTACCAGTATTAACTTGTCCATCAGACTTATGGAGCCTTACTAAAGCCTTAGAACTCAAAGAGCTATGAAAAGAATAACACAAAGAGGCAGAAAACAGCAACATGGATACGAGAGTAAACTAAAGTAGAGGATATTCTAACATGACACATAGCTAGACTTTAATCAAGCTGTCTTTAAAAGCCCAAAAATGTCCTTTTCAGGACAGCATGATGTCATATGGAAAACAATAAAAGACTAGAGAATGTCAGTGGAATTCAGGGGCATAGTGTGGTATGTGTTGACAACATACAACAGCTTCACTTTTAACGAAACTTGACAATATGGCGTAA
>NC_090751.1:25502525-25532525 GCF_036898095.1 Palaemon carinicauda | reverse complement strand
TTGAAAAAAGGGTCATGCTTGAAAAAAAAGTCAAGCTTGAAAAAGGTCATGCTTGAAAAAAAAAAAAGTCAAGCTTGAAAAAGGTCATGCTTGAAAAAAAAGTCAAGCTTGAAAAAGGTCATGCTTGAAAAAAAAGTCAAGCTTGAAAACACTGTCATGCTTGAAAAAATAGTCAAGCTTGAAAAAGGTCAAGCTTGAAAAAAAATCTAGCTTGAAAAAAGTTAAACTTGGAAAAGGGTCATGCTTGAAAAGTCATGCTTGAAAAAACCTAGTGTTTGAAAAAAAATGACAAGCTTGAAAAAGTCAAGCTTGAAAAAAAAATTTCGAGCACACACACCCATCTCATCAACATTCCTCCTCATCTATTCATCAAACTTATATGTGAGTTCGTAAGTACGTTTTTCCATGTATCCTACGTGTAGTACACACACCCTCAGCAGGTGGGCAAGGTGGGAGCGGAACGAAACTTTTTTGGGGCGAAGGAAGGTGGGCTACTGGGTGGGTCAGACAACTTGAAGAGGGAATCTAGGTGGGGCAGACAGTGAGAATGCATGATTAGGGGTCGTCTCGGGATCCTCCTGGCTGGGCCGTCGGGAACTCTGTAAATAGGACCACCACTTCCGCTTGGATGTCTCCGGCAGGCACGGCAGACGCCCCTCTGAGACTCCTCAGGTCCGAGGCCTTGATGTTTCAAGGTCACTGAAGGGCTTTGATGTCTTAATGAATGAATCAGTCTGTGCTGGTGACTTGTTCATTTTTTAAAGGATTTGATACTATCATAGATTTATTATTATTATTATTATTATTATTATTATTATTATTATTATTATTATTATTGCTGTTTTTATTAGCATTGTTATTATTATTATTATTATTATTATTATTATTATTATTATTATTATTATTATTGTTGTTGTTGTTCTTGTTGTTGTTATTATTATAATTATCATTTCATTATTTTTATTATTATTATTATTATTATTGTTATTATTATTATTATTGTTATGATTATTGTTGTTATTTTTATTATTATTATTTATTATTATTTTTGTCATAATTATTATTATTATTATTATAATTATTTTTATAACTATTATTATTAGTATTATTATTATTATTATTATTATTATTATTATTATTATTATTATTATTATTATTACTTGCTAAGCTACAACCCTAGTTGGAAAAGCAAGTGCTATAAGCCCAGGGGCCCCAACAGGGAAAATAGCCCAGTGAGGAAAGGAAACAAGAAAAATTAAATATTTTACGAACTGTAACAATAAAATAAATATTTCCTATATAATTATGAAAGCTTTAACAAAGCTTTAACCTTTTTTTTTTTTTTTTTTTTTTTGCGAAAACATCGAGACGAAAATAGTTTGGGAAATACAAAGGAAAGGGGAGAATTCAAATCTCTGCCTTTGATTGGTTAGATAAAGGGGTTGGCCCAGTATGGAAAGTAAATTAAAGTAAATTCCAATTACATTCGCGTACGGGTTGCCAACGCAAGAGCCCGTGTCTTGCATACTGCAAGGCAATCTTTAAAGACAGACAGACAGAGGATAGGGAAAGAGCCAGGACTATGTATCATATTATTGACGAAAATGTTTAGTCATACGCGAAAAAAAAGCGAAGTTATTATATATCGAAGCATTTTTTGCTATATTTTTTTCTAATATTTTTTGTGTGTGTGTGTATTTATGTGTGTGTGTTTTGTGTATGCGTAAGCTATGCGGAAACACATGTCCTTATGCTTGCGACTGTGTGACTATGTGCTTTTAACGTGCTTGGGCTTTGTTAGACGCACACACATCGTTTTTACATTCTTATCTAACAGTTCATCAAAACCACCCATGAGTTTCCATGTATGGTTCTAATGTAAATATATGTCTGTCTTTCGTATGCTTTACTTAGGTACATAAAACAGGCACCCATTCTTACCCGCATCATTTACTTTGACCAAAGCTACCAGCGACCACATCTTCCTCTGAAATTATTTTAGCCAAACTTATAAGAAATACAAGCTTAAGAAAAAGTCAAGCTTGAAAGAAAAAGTCTAGCTTGAAAGAAAATGTCAAGTTTGAAAAATGGTCAAGCTTGAATAAAGTGAAGCTTGAAAAAGGTCATGCTTGAAAAAAAGTCAAGCTTGAAAAAGGTCATGCTTGAAAAAGAAGTCAAGCTTAAAAAGGTCATGCTTGAAAATAAGTCAAGCTTGTAAAAGGTCATGCTTGAAAAAAAAGTTAAGCTTAAACAAGGTCATGCTTGAAAAAAAAAGTCAAGTTTGAAAAATAGTCAAGCTTGAAAAAAGTGAAGCTTGAAAAAAGGGTCATGCTTGAAAAAAAAGTCAAGCTTGAAAAAGGTCATGCTTGAAAAAAAAGTCAAGCTTGGAAAAGGTCATGCTTGAAAAAAAAGTCAAGCTTGAAAAAGGTCATGCTTGAAAAAAAAGTCAAACTTAAAAAGGTCATGCTTGAAAAAAAGTCAAGCTTGAAAAAGGTCAAGCTTAAAAAAGGTCAAGCTTGAAAAAGGCCAAGCTTGAAAAAAAGTCGTTTGAAAAAAGTTAAACTTGGAAAAGGGTCATGCTTGAAAAGTCATGCTTGAAAAAACCTAGTGTTTGAAAAAAAATGACAAGTTTGAAAAAAGTCAAGCTTGAAAAAAAAATTTCGAGCACACACACCCATCTCATCAACATTCCTCCTCATCTATTCATCAAACTTATATGTGAGTTCGTAAGTACGTTTTTTCCATGTATCCTACGTGTAGTACACACACCCTCAGCAGGTGGGCAAGGTGGGAGCGGAACGAAACTTTTTTGGGGCGAAGGAAGGTGGGCTACTGGGTGGGTCAGACAACTTGAAGAGGGAATCTAGGTGGGGCAGACAGTGAGAATGCATGATTAGGGGTCGTCTCGGGATCCTCCTGGCTGGGCCGTCGGGAACTCTGTAAATAGGACCACCACTTCCGCTTGGATGTCTCCGGCAGGCACGGCAGACGCCCTGCTGAGACTCCTCAGGTCCGAGGCCTTGATGTTTCAAGGTCACTGAAGGGCTTTGATGTCTTAATGAATGAATCAGTCTGTGCTGGTGACTTGTTCATTTTTTAAAGGATTGGATACTATCATAGATTTATTATTATTATTATTATTATTATTATTATTATTATTATTATTATTATTATTATTATTAATTTCTAAGCTACAACCCTAGTTGGAAAGGCAGGATGCTATAAGCTGAGGAGCTCCAACAGGGAAAATTGCTCAGTGAGGAACGAAGACGAGGAAAAATTAAATTTTTAAGAGAGTAACATTAAAATAAATATCTCCTATATAAACTATAAAAATTTTAACAAAATAAAAGGAATAGAAACAATACAGAACAGCGTGCCTGAGTGTACCCCTCAAGCAAGAGATCGGATTATTTAATTGATGAAAAAAAAAAAAAACGCCTATTTCTATCAGAATGATCCTATGCCGCAGATTCTACATTTCTGAAATGGTCCACATTGATTTATAGATGTTTATCTATAATTTCCTTTAAATTTTATTGAATTTGTTATGATTTGGACTATAAATAATTCAGAAACATTTCTAAACATCCTATAGAACTACCTTATGATAACATCACAAGCACTTTTTATCAGTATCATTATGTTATAGTTAGGTTTTTATTATAAAACTCTGAAACTTTCAATTTTAAGGCACACTAACATCATTTGTGCAGTCTCAAAATGGCAATGTTGTTTTGCCTTTCCTTTATCATAATTGATGCATTTATATGCATCGATTAATGGAATTCAAATATAACAGCTGGAGCCCTCGTCAAAAAGAGGGTTTCTTGCTTTATGCTTTAGCCAACTCATTCTACGGGTGCTTGCCTCGAGGATGGTGTTGCCCTTCAGTTTTGTGACGACACAAGGATTGAAGACATGCAATTTCCGGGGCACCAAGTAAATGCAGAATTGCAGTTGAAATTTACATTTAAATGGGGTTTATTTATTTTAATGTTGTTACTGTTCTTAAAATATTTTATTTTTCATTGTTTCCTTTCCTCACTGGGCTGATATTCCCTTTTGGAGCCCCTGGGTTTATAGCATCCTGCTTTTCCAACGAGTGTTGTAGCTTAACAAGTAATAATAATAATAAATAATAATAATAATAATAATAATAATAATAATAATAATAATAATAATAATAAAATAAATGCTATAGGTAGATATTGCAGTAGATCGGCAAAACATGAAAAGGGTGGTACAGTGATAGGCGTTTAGGGGGGAATTTTGACGAACTCTTGAGTAGAATGCACAAGCTTTGAATAACAAAAATTTCATTAAGAATAACACAACTGCTTCCATGGTTTATGGGTGATCTGGAATTCTCTGTTTATGTTTATCAACAAAACTCACTTCATTGTCTTGGAGGCAAACTCTTTTGAAGTTAAAAAACTCTTCCTCGCATTTATATTCAGATAATATTTTTCTTATCATACTTCACCCATAATGGAATGGTGCCAATGGGTATGTAATGTATAATTGTATAATATTTGTATGATGTGTATTGCATTTCTAGTTTCATAGATAATAAAATGTACAGTAAGGTATCTAGATAATGCTGCCTGATACATCTGTCATCAATAGTTTATTGACAATTCCTATTCAAAATTATTTTTGGCAGCAGTGAATATGTCCCCCTTCAAGGTTGATTTTATCAGCACCTACTTTACAACTTTTTTTAACTCCTCGCAATTCCTTACCAATCTCCACCCACCACGTAATTTTCGAGTCACTCCCGAAAAACCGAATGACACGTACAAATGGCATCCAGACGGCAGTGCGTGACCTCTCTGCCACTCGTGTGACCCGGGTTTAGTGCCGAGATGACACTCGCTTAGACCAGCCCACTTAAAGGATGAACGTCGATGAAATTTTGTTTAGTCTCCCAACACCCTTTAAGGAGTCTTTATCCCTCTCTAAGTTCTACAAGAGGCAGCATCCATCACCCGCTTCGTCTCCAGTATTGCTGTCGTAACACTTGGTACTCTGGATGTTATTGTTGTTTGATCATCATCTTCTTCTTCTTCTTCTTCTTCTTCTTCTTCTTCTTCTTCTTCTTCTTCTAAGTTTGGTCGTTTTTCTCTGTACTTGTTATTGTTGTTATTGCTATACATTATTTCAGCTGTTGGGGATTTTTTTATTAAGACCCCAGATGCTTCTGATAACTTATTTCTCGACCAAAATAATGAGACTGAAATTATAAGAGAGAGAGAGAGAGAGAGAGAGAGAGAGAGAGAGAGAGAGAGCAAACAAGTCGTAAAAAGTAAAAATCAGATAAAAATACGCAATGACCAACAAGAAGAGAAAAAACATTGTTGAAGACATGACGAAGTGCATCTTTGGTGAGGTAAATGGCCAAGGAAATGGGAGTGGCCCTAACTTTATTCATATTTCATATATTATTATTATTATTATTATTATTATTATTATTATTATTATTATTATTATTGTTATAATGTTCAGGGCATTTCTTACAGCAGGTGTTAAATGTGTTTAGGAGTAGTTCTAACATTATTTATTATCATTTAATATTATTAATATTATTATTATTATTATTATCATTTTTATTAATTTACATACATTTTTTATTCCGTAGGCATTAAATGAGATTTTGACAATAGAATTGTACAGAATCTCTCTCTCTCTCTCTCTCTCTCTCTCTCTCTCTCTCTCTCCTTTTCTGTATCCCCAAAGGAGTAAAAATACCGATCAGTACACGCCTCTTCAGACATAATATCATGTTCTTTTTCTGAAGGAGATTGGGTGTAGTGACAAGTATTCGGGATGATAAATGGTCTACTTCTATTGTCTGGCGTGGACAGAGAGAGAGAGAGAGAGAGAGAGAGAGAGAGAGAGAGAGTGAGAGTGTGTGTGTGCATAATAATTTAGCATAGCCTTTTATGCAGAAATATTTTTTGTCTGTTGGACGTATGTAATGACAAAGTATGAGAGAGAGAGAGAGAGAGAGAGAGAGAGAGAGAGAGAGAGGCTTTTTAGTAGTCTTTTTTCACACAATAATGTTTGATTCTGCATCATCATCATCATCCTATTCATCATCTCCCCTATATGACAATGAGCAACGAGTCTGGCTATATTTATAAGTATATAAACATACTGTATATTTTTCCTGTCACGCTCAACGGCATTGCCGGACCTATGACTATTCAGTCTCTCCGTGTCCCTAGGATAAGTTGATGGGGAGTAGTCATACCCAGGTGAGAGGGGCTACCTCGAGAGGTACACTCGGAAACTACAATCTCTCGTAAATTGCCGAAACTGCCGGGTTGTAGTTAGGAAAGGGCTAGGGGGTGAGGATGGTTGAAATCTGTGTGTATGCATAACTATCTGAATATTTAGATGTCGTTTTTGATGGCTAGGGTACACTAATAATAGTAATAATAGTGAATTTAATGGTTTAATGTTTTATTCACACGATTATTACCGTAGTCTTACTTACTTCAGAATTACCCATGTTAACTTACCTACTGTTACTGTGTTGAACTGAGAACTGAAGTATAATTTTTCAAACTGTAAGTTAACTATTGACTTATAGGCGTTTTAGCAATATCTTTAACTCCTGAATTACTTTGTGACCTAAGTGCCTTTGATCTCGAACTGTTTGTTTATCAAATTAGCCTTTGCCTTTGACTTCTTAGTCATTTAATTATTTAAGTGCTTAGGTTCTCTAAATCGCAATTTTTAACTACTTATAACCTCTTCTAGGTTTTGACCGAAGCTTCGCAAATATATCTAAAGAATTTTTCATACCATTGTGAACTGAAATAACGACGTTTAGCCATTTTTGGTCGGAATGATTTAAGAATCTAATTCATGTATTGTATATATTTCAGTTTTCTATAGGTGCCAGAATGTAATCTATAGTAATTTGCTTTCTTGACAACTCAATCACGTGCCTTGAATACTTTTATAGTGGTTCTTCTTATCATTCTTGTATTGCGTGAAAATTTATAATAAAACGAAAGAATTTGATCGCTAAAATATTTAATGGCATTTTCATTTATTAACACAACCAAACCCATAACAACACCAGACAGTAACCCCCATAAATTAAAACTTTACAATACCGTTTGAAAATTACAATAAAAATTGTTATTAATTTCGTATTCATATTTCTATGCCAAAAATCAATAGAGTAACATTACAGCACCAAAAAAATGACGTAAATTACAATACATTACTATACCAATTGAAAATTGCAATAAAAATTGCTTTTCACTATTATTATTACTATTACTAGCTAAGCTACAACCCTAGTTGGAAAAGAAGGATGCTATAAGCCCAAGGGCTCCAACAGGAAAAATAGCCCACTGAGGAAAGGAATTAAGGAAATAAACTATGTGAGAAGTAATGAAAAATTGAAATAAAATATTTCAAGAACAGTAATGACATTAAATTAGATCTCACGTATGTAAACTATAAAAAGACTTAGGTCAGCCTGTTCAAAATAAAAACATTTGCTGAAATTTTGAACTTTGAAGTTCCACCGATTCAACTACCCGATTAGGAAGACCAGCTTGAAGAAACAAAATCCTATCAACACACACACCAGAATAAACTGCAATAAGAAAAACAAACACAAACAAGCAACACACACAACACAAATATGGAAAAGATTAATTCCAGGACACGATGCAGGGTTGATAATGCAACAGCGTTATGTATTACATCAGGAAAAAGGTCCCATTTGTCTCAATGAGGCTGCATATCAGAATTGAATTGTCCGAACTCATTACGTAATGGAACGATCTCATTATAGATACTTCAATGGTTTCGTAAATACAGACTGGATTCGTTGCTGGTATGATGGAGAATAAGCTGTTTCCGATGTGGTCGTGCACTTTTACACACACACACACACACACACACATATATATATATATATATATAGAGAGAGAGAGAGAGAGAGAGAGAGAGAGAGAGAGAGAGAGTAGAGGTCCCCTTTTTTGTTTTGTTTCTTGTTGTTGTCGGCTACCCCCCAAAATTGGGGGAAGTGCCTTTGGTATATGTATGTATGTACATATATATATATATATATATATGTGTGTGTGTGTGTGTGTGTGTGAATGTGTGTGTAAGTGTATGTGTGTATTCTGTAGTTACTATAGGAAAGGGACACCCCTACATTTTTTTACAACCAATTCACACTTAACAAGTTTCCACTTCTAGTATTTTTTCTTCTTTACAACTGGTCATGTTTAAAAAGGTACTTGCTTGCTTGTACATTGCCTGGCCCTTACGGCCAAACGCGGCGCTTGGAAAACTGCAGCCCGTAACTTTGTTTTAAAAGGTAACTTAAAATAAACTTTGACAAGATTCATAACGTTGATAATACATTGAAATCGACCAATTACAGTAGTGTTCCCCGCCCATCATCGATAAATTGCGTTGTTGGTGTTTAGCTGTAAAAGTAAAGCAACAAACTAGCGAGTACTGAGAATAATGTCGAGAGTTTGAATTGAAAATTATTACAGTAATGTCCAGAACATTTAAGAACCAAAGGAGAAAATGACTAGGATATTCTGACATACGTCTTAAGATCGAGTCTAATAAAGTATGAAACTAGAAGGGTACTCAGTAGAGCAGAGACCTCCGCGCGGCAGCTTATTTCTCAACGTTTTGCTTCCAAAATTTAATCATTTACAGCTTTTTACATAACAGTTAATCCCTACAAGTTTCATTACTCTACGATTAAAATTATGACCAGGAAGCTGTTCACAAACAAACACACACACAAACAGGGGGTAAAACATAATCTTACAACTTCGTTGGCGGAGGTAAAAAGGTAGCATAACTCTTATAACATATACCCTACAGTGCTAATGGGTATTGCCATGATCAGCAAAGCTTTAATAGTCAGGGACATCCATATCAGGTTGATTTGCTGTGAGCAAAGAGACAAAAATTTCAAACCATCACTAATCCGCACTGGCCAGTGTGATGATGAATACTGACCAAACCCCAAACATGAATAAAGACATGCCTGAGGTTTTTCTCTGACAGAAGACTAGAAAAGGCTGCTTTTGCTGGTGTTGTTGTTGTGGTTGAATAATATATTTCTCCAAGTCAATTACAAACAATAAAGGCCCATACACACGATCAATTTTTTCGTCAATTAATTGATATTAATTTATTGACGACAATGAAATTGAGGAAATCACTGTGCCTACACGCGGTCAATGATTTTACTTCAATTTTCAGTTTGATTCATAACTTCGAGATGAAAGCATCTGTGGCTCTAGGAATAGTACTCTTTCACTGCTGGGAAAACACTAAATTATTGATCAATATATTGATGCTTTGCCCACAAACGATCAATTTTATTGAAGACCCATCAATAAATATCAAAGGTTATTTGATCTCTCAATGATTGATTCAATGAAATTGTTTCAATTAAATTGATATCAATGTCCCCTACACACGGTCCATTTCTCCATCAATTCATTGACGTCAATTAATTGATGAAAAAATTGATCGTGTGTAGGTGCCTTTTGACTGAATAACTGAAGCCCTAAAGACCACTGTCTCATGTTTATTGACTTAAATTAGTCAGAAAGAATGGTCTCTTTATGAAATTAATCTGAGCAGTTTTATGTGAATGTCATTTGCGATTAAATTCCGAATCAAAGTACAAGATAACACCTCGAAGGCTTTCAAAAGTGACACATCAATAAAAAAGTGTAAACAGCCTAGAATAGGCCTAACCTTGTAATTTGAAACCAGTGATGATAAGGTTTATCCCCTAGTGCCATATCTTTCAATGCCACACTATAGTTCCTTTGTTACATCACCCACCCGATGTCAAATGGTTATCGTGTGCCAGTGAGAAGTTTTGTAACCGATGATAAAGCCTTTTCTAAAGCTGCTACTCATTCTCATTTCATTCGTGGGTGATTTCTGGTCCTTTTTTTTAATGATAGGTTCATTAAAACACGTGTTTCTATTTCATCATAGATTAGGTAGTATAATAAAAAAAAAGGATTTCTTACATATGAACTGTAAATATGTATATATAAGTGTGTGTGTATATATTATATATATATATATATATATATATATATATATTATTTATTTATACAGTATATACATGTGTGTATGTATATGTATGTATTTATTTATAATTAGATAAATAAAATATATGTATATGTACACCTAAATTTCACACACACACACACATATATATATATATATAGCCTATGTGTGCGTATATATATATATATATATGTATATATATATTATATATATAACATATATATACACACAATTCCTTGTATTAAAAACCCACAAATTAGCCAACGATGATCTAAGCACCATACCAAACTTCTGAAGTAAACAGCCTGCAACAGGTGGCATCAAACACGACGGCCTCACTCATCCCAGCATATTAATTCTCCTTCGCCCCCAAGGCAGTAAGTAGCAGCACTCCCACCAAGCCAAACCTCCAATCATGATTAGACATTTTGAAAAACAAGAAGCGGAACTCGTAAGATGAGACGGGGCTAATCTTGAGCAGTGACTCGCTCACCTATGACGAGAGTTATTGATAAGGTTGATATGTATAGTTCGGCAGATAGGTCGATTAAGGTTGGTTTGTATCGTTAAGGAGTTCATCATCAACAGGTTGTTATGAAATCAGGCAGAGAGATAGATGGGAATAATGTTTATGGAGTTATTCATTTGTATCGGTAGGCAATCAGATGGATTTGACGGCTCGAGTATATGTAGATAAGTCTTGGTAGAGAAATTATATCAAAGATATTGATAAATCAAATCTATTAATAGTATCTACTTTAGAGAGAGAGAGAGAGAGAGAGAGAGAGAGAGAGAGAGAGAGACTTAAACAAAGAGAAAGAGAAACAAAAAGTGAGAGGCATAAACAGAGAGAAAGAGAAACAAAAAGTGAGAGGCATAAAGAGAGAGAGAGAGAGAGAGAGAGAGAGAGAGGCATAAACAGAAAGAGAAACAATAAGTGAGAGGCATAAACAGAGAGAGAGAGAGAGGAGAGAGAGAGAGAGAGAGGCATAAACAGAAAGCGAAACAATAAGTGAGAGGCATAAACAGAGAGAGAGAGAGAGAGAGAGGCATAAACAGAGAGAGAGAGAGAGAGAGAGAGAGAGAGAGGGCATAAACAGAAAGAGAAACAATAAGTGAGAGGCATAAACAGAGAGAGAGAGAGAGAGAGAGAGAGACAGAGAGAGAGAGAGGCATAAACAGAAAGAGAAAACAATAAGTGAGAGGCATAAACAGAGAGGAGAGAGAGAGAGAGAGAGAGAGAGAGGCATAAACAGAAAGAGAAACAATAAGTGAGAGGCATAAACAGAGAGAGAGAGAGAGAGAGAGAGAGAGAGAGAGGCATAAATAGAAAGAGAAACAATAAGTGAGAGGCATAAACAGAGAGAGAGAGAGAGAGAGAGAGAGAGAGAGAGGCATAAACAGCAAGAGAAAACAATAAGTGAGAGGCATAAACAGAGAGAGAGAGAGAGAGAGAGAGAGAGAGAGAGGGGGGCTCATTTTGTGAGCTATCACACACAACCTCGTAAACAGTCAAGGTACTTTAGGCACGAATTTATTGTAATCGTAAAAAACGCTGATTGCCGACTTTTATCTCTCTTGGAATGCGATTCCTCGTTGAATCAAAACGTTCAGAAAGAACAACGATAAACGAAAAGAAAGAACAGTACATGATCTAACGTTATTATCATTATCTTTGTAAAGGTAGAAGAGACTCTAGCTTTGGTAAGCAGCTCTTCTAGGAGGACACTCCAAAATTAAACCATTGTTCTCTAATCTTGGGTAGTACCATAGCCTCTGTACCATGATCTTCCATTGTCTTGGGTTAGAGTTCTCTTGCTTAAGGGTACACACAGGCACACTATTCTATGTTACTTCTCTTCCTCTTGTTTTGTTAAAGTTTTTATATTTTATATAGGAGATATTTATTTTAATCTTGTTGCTCTTAAACTATTTTGTTTTTCTTTGTTTCCTTTCCTTACTGAGCTATTTTCCCTGTTGGAACACATGCGTTTATAGCCTCCTGCTTTTCCAACCAGAGTTGTAGCTTAGCAAGTAAAAAATAATGATAATGATAATAAATATGAATAATCTAAGATGACCAATTGTTATTTGGGGGTGATGAGACAAATGGAATAAAAAGGTCTGGTGGGGACCTCTGGATTAGGCTGCAACCAAACTGTAAAAGAGGGTAAAGAATAACGAAAGATAAATTCACTGTTTATCCATCTACTAAAGTCTATTTATTTATATATTGATATTATTATTCTTCTGTTTATTTGACTTTAGCAATAAATAAATTATTTATTTTCTTGTATATTTTCTAAATAAGTTATTAATTTATTTTGGTTGTTTAAATATTAATCTATTATTTTATTCGGTTGGTTATTTGCTAACCAATTAATTAATTTATTTATTTGTTCATTTATTATAAAAAGAAGATTAAAAAAAACTCATGTTTTTTGTTGGCCCATTAAAACAGTCACCCATAAAATAAACTGATCTAGGAGCAATTATTAGATGATAACGATATTACTTTTTATTCCTATTTCATTCATTCAACAACTGGTGACGTTATCTGCATATGTAATATTTTATTAAGTCACGGAAGAGGCAAAAAGGTAAATATGTGAAAGGGCTGGTCCCATAAGAAAGCAATATATACTTAAAAAATATATATAATTCGGGAGAAACAAAAGCTGGAAGAGAAATCCGAATCTTAGGACAGGGAGAGAGAATAAATTCTAAAAAGACCTGCAATATCAAACCATTGTTCTCTAGTCTTGGGTAGTGACATGGCCTCTGTACCATGTTCTTCCACTGTCTTGGGTTAGAGTTCTCTTGCTTGAGGGTGCACTCGGGCACACTAATCTATCTTTACTTTTCCTCTTGTTTTTGTTAATGTTTTTTTAGTTTATATATGGAATATACATTTTAATGTTGCTACTATTCTTGAAATATTTTATTTTAATTGTTCATTATTTCTCCTTTAGTTTATTTATCACCTTATATCCTTTCCTCACTGGGCTATTTTCCCTGTTGGAGCCTTTGATCTTATAGCATCCTGCTTCTCCAACTAGGGTTGTAGCTTAGCTGATAATAACAATAACAACAACAACAGCAACAACAACAATAATAATAATAATAATAACAACAACAATAATAATAATAATAACAACAACAATAATGATAATAATAATAATAATAATATCATCCATCATTCCAAAAAAAAAAAAAAAACTTGGCGGGTGGTCGAGCTAACTTCCAATGGCATTTAGTCATGAGAATTTAGATAAACACCAATTTTGAATTCCATATTCATGACTAGGATTCATGAAAACATATTTTCTCGCTTTCATCATCAATGGCGTTTCGAGCAGTCGTAACTCGGGTCTATTCAGACGTAGGGCGGGGAGTTATTTCCATCATTGAGAGACAAACGTAGGCTCGTCATTATCACGTCAGCCAGCTATTTAGGGAGTGTTTCTATAGTGTCTTTCACACACAATTGAAAGAGGCTCTGCCATTTTTTTGTTATTTGCTCTTTGCAAACTTTTTGAACCTCTTTGTACGCTTGGATTGAAATATATGTGTTCTGTGTTAGAATATTAGTTTATAAACATTCTTGTTGATTGACGTATGGTCACACACGCGTGCACTTACAAACGTATACAGTATATATACAGTGTATATATATATATATATATATATACTGTATATATATATATATTATATATACATATAATATATATATATATATATATATGTGTGTGTGTGTGTGTGTGTGTGTTTGTGTATGTATGTGTGTGCACGTAACCTCATTGGTTGAGATTATAGCAATTTATTAACATTCGGTATAGCAGGCTTACGCAATTTTTCAATGCTACTGTATTTAGGATTCCTACAATGTATCTCTCTCTCTCTCTCTCTCTCTCTCTCTCTCTCTCTCCACTACGCAAATTGTACAAGCGATTGGTGAACGCATCACGTACATCACACAAATCTTTCGCGATGCTTTTTTTTTCAGTCATGCAAGAATGCCCAAATGTGCAGCATCCTCTGCCACTTGGGATAAGAGAATGATCATTGCAATTTGCATTTGGAAGTGGCCCTCAGAAGCAATGTCAGATAACCCAGAGATATGAACGGACATTTTTCAGTGTTTTTCATCGTTTTTTAACGTTCTTTCAGTGTTTTGTCATTGTTTTTAACGGTTTTCAGTTTTTTGTCGTTTCTAACGTTTCTTCAGTGTTTGTTTTTTATTTCAACGTTTTTTCAGTGTTTTTCGTCATTGTTTAACTTTTTTATTGTTTTTTTGTCATATTTTAACGTTTTTTTTCAATGTTTTTCGTAATCTAGTAGCGTTTTTTCAGTGTTTTTTTTGTCACGTTATAACGTTCTTTCAGTGTTTTTCGTCATTTTTACCGTTTTTTCAGTGTTTTTCGTCATTATATTACTTTTTACAGGGTTTTTTCGTCGTTACCATCCTTTAGAAATCCTGCGGTAACGCCGACTAGGGCTAGTTTTGATGCTAGGCAGGACTCCGACGCTGCTTATTACTCGAGTCGTTCATGACGAGATTTAAATCTTTCTCTTTCTCTTGTTAGTCGCTCGCTTCATTTTTATCAATGGTGTGTGTTCGATTACCTTTTTTTTTTTTTTCTTTTTTTGCTTGTTTTCAAACTGGTGATTGTTGGTTTTGATTCCTTTTTCTTTCTTCATTCGTAATATGTTTTCTTACCCAATTTTTTTACGGTTCATTGGTGATTGGTGACTGATTCATATTTAATTGCACTCACACGCATTGCATTTATATATATATATATATATATATTATATATATATATATATATATAATATATATATATATATATATATACAACAACAAATACAGCCATTTCTCATGTACTACAAGACAAAGGTCTCAGACATGTTTTCATTCATGTCTGGGGTTTGGCCACTATTTATCACCACGCTTTCTCCAATGACCTAATATTTTCTATTTTCCACACTTCTAGGATACGCTAAGACCGCTTTGCTTAGAATGAGGTAAATGGTAACTCTTTTATTGCTATCAAACAATGTATTTGAATTTAAAAAAAAAAAAAAAAAAAAAAAAAGTTTCTCATTTAATTTTCAAACCCACATGATGTAGCATCCAAAAACTACAAAGTAATCGCCAAGCTGAACTATCTTTGGGTTTACAACAAATAGGCAAATATATCCAGTGAAAGAGTCCAATGTTGACATATGTATAAGTGCATGCACGTGAGCTATGTAAAATGCATACATGTGTGTACGGTAAACTCGAATTTTTATCATCTCGTTTTCTGTACGTATATTATGGATTTGTATTCAAATCTACTCTTTCACATTTTATTAGTTATGCCTTGGAAGAGAAGCCTCATATAGAACACATAATTTAACGTGCACAGATCGGGAAAACCCAATTGAGAAGAGTCAGAGTCCCCGCCCTTCTCACCCCACACCCCAGCCTCCCTGAAGGAAGGGGTCAAGTATCGTACAAGTTACAGTATTCGTCATCGAGACATCGACAAATACCAGAACAAGTGTTGCCATTTGCTGGTGACAAGAGGGCGATCTAGGTGTGGTGAAGTTGAAGATTACGCTTGATATCATTCGAGGTCAACGTATTTAAGGACATTGGGGTATGGTTCCCATCCTTCCCCCTCCCTGATCAGGGTGTTCTAGGAGAGTTAGTTGGGGGTCTCCGTTGTTAACCTGGGCGTAGGACAAGTATATACACCTGGAGCCGGTTCCGATGCTGGGAAATGGAATAAACAAACTGACATCATGAAGAGACAGCAAAAAGAAGAACAAGAGAGAGAGAGAAAGAATCTACGCCTATTCCGGTTTTCAGCTCGTGTCCTCTCCACTCCCACATTGGACCCATCTAGAGAATTTTTGTAAGCTGAAACCCACGCTTAGTTTTTGTTAGATGAGAGAGAGAGAGAGAGAGAGAGAGAGAGAGAGAGAGAGAAAGAGAGAGAGAATTCTATTTGCTTCAAATGACGTAGGGACTTCGGTCAACGTCAGCTTTGTGTTTGTATGTAGATTCGACGAAGCTCAGCATTCCTTAGCAACTTGCTTTTGATGCGATTACGCGTATGTTAAGAGACATTGACTACTCTGTTGCGTAAGCAAGGCTTGGTAAATAGCTGCCATAGGTAAACGGTGAAGGTTGTCTTATCATCTTTATGGGGGTATTGTTCGAGTCGATTGTAAAGAGTATAAAGGGGACGTATACAATTAGCAATGCTGTTCACATACACACATATATACCTCTATATATATATATATATATAGATATATATATATATATATATGTGTGTGTGTGTGTGTATGTATATATATGTATAGTTATATAGTTATATATATACATACATATATATACACATAGATATATGCATATATATTTTTATGTATCTATATATATTTATTATGTATATATATATATATATATATACCCTCGGGCATATTCGTTTTTTGGAGATTATCGAAGGCAAATCTTTTCTATTTTTCTGTGTCTTTCTTGTTTCCAGGGATAGAATTTTTGTGTTAAATAAATGGAGAAGCAAAGTAAAAAAATCCGCCTTTCCGATCCAAACTCGATCCCTGAAGACAAGAAAAAATACAGAAAAAGGAAAAATGATTACCTTAAAATAACTGATGCCACAAGTCCTTCAGAATTCAATGAAAATCAAGACCTTGATGAAAATATATAGATGTGCTCTCGCACGAAAATATTTATGGGGCGTGGTTACTATTATACTAACCACGCCCACATCTTGTCTCATAGTTGATTAGACTAACGGTTTCAATCTGGTCACTAATCCAAGTGCTGACAAAAACCAACATTGCTTAGCTTCAGTGGTCTAACTACCAACAGTATGTCCCTTATATAATAATAACAATTGTCTGGGTTTATATATATATATATATATGTGTGTGTGTGTGTGTGTGTCTGTGTGTGTGTATATATATACAGTACAAGTATATATATATATATATATACATACAGTATATACATATATATATATATATATGTATATATACATACATATATATATACAATATATATATATACAGTATATATATATATATATATATTCAGTCATGCACAGCGGCAAGAGGTATAACTACTCGGTGTCCCCGTCCCTCGTTTAAGGGGAGATGGAGTAGTCATACCGTGGTGAGGGGGGAAAGGGGGAGGGGGTAGGGAGGGTTCAATCTGTGTGTGCGGGTGTATGCATATCTAGCTATATAATTAGCCGTCATTTTTGACGGGTCGCTTACACTAGTAGCTAATATCTAACTGTGGATAAGATGGAAAGCTTATAGAACCACTCATATAATATCCAATGCGCTTCTGCTTTCCAAACCAGTGAATTGGGTACCTGAGCGTCAGTTGAATATGGTGGGTTGCAGTAGTGATCGGGAGGAACATGGTATTGCACCCTCATCTCAGAATGTTCTTGGGAAGCGTTTGATTAAATCCTCTGAAACTAAAGGCTCTAAGAAAAAGGCACGCACAGGCATATATATATATATATATACTGTATATATACATATATATATATATACATTATATACTGTGTATATATATATATATATATATGTATATATGCATGTGTGTGTGTTTGTACTACACTCTGTATTAAACAGTCGTATAACAATGTGTTGCATCATCTAAAGTTTCTCTCTCTCTCTCTCTCTCTCTCTCTCTCTCTCTCTCTTCTAACATACCATGAATTCAATATATGTATCACAATTTATTTCAATCCAAGACAGAACATGAGGAGCTACAATCTGTCATCGTCCCGGCATATTTGTGCTGGCTCATGAACAATTGCCTGAGGTTCATGATGGAACAAAGCGCCATGAACAATGTCTGTGGAATAAACGCTGGTCTATTCTTCGGCGTTTTTCAAAAGGCCCGTGGAGAGCCCTACCTCGTGAAGGTACATTAATGGTCTCCTCTTTCTAGATTTCAAATGCGCCGAAAAAAAAAAAAAAAAAAAAATTACTAATGCTCATGGTGTTTTGGCCTCTTGTGGAATGTTGCTTGCAAGATGTGCCCCTTTTATCCTTGTGTATTAAAGGACTCTTTGATGGTGTGCGATGGTTTTTTTTATTGAAGTGCTTTAAGATGGGGATTTTTTTTTTTTTTTTTTTTTTTTTTTTTATAAAGATGTAGAGGCGTTGCGTAAACAGCAGTAACAATAAGAATACTTTCGAAGCAGATTTGGAAGTTGGAATAGAAATGAGAGTAACTGCTGCAGAAACCACAATGAAAGTAGAGAGATGTAGTTGTTTATTGAAAAAAAAAAATGCGATAATTGCATTAGGTAAAAACTGAATGGCGTTTGATACCTGGGTTCTAATCGGGGAAAAAAAACTCTTTTCTTAAATCATTAATTAATTTGTATAAAAATGGGGGTCAGAATTCTGGCATTTTCACGGTTCACTGACTGCCTTTTCTTCTAGTGCCAATCTCTGGAATTCTCTTCCTTCTTATGTTTTCCCTTGATCTTATTACCCATCTTCTATTGAAAGGTTACAATCCAATCACTCCCATCGTGGTTAAGCTCAACCGTTCTCGCTTCCTCTGATAAATAAATAACTCAATGAATAAATAAATAGATAATGGTTGCTTACAGATATTCTCTCTGACACGTATTTGCATCTATGAAATCCTAATCGTCAAACAGAACCTTCAGTGGGGAGAGAGAGAGATAGAGGAGAGAGAGAGAGAGAGAGAGAGAGAGAGAGAGAGAGGGGGGGGGGATTCAGCTATTCCTTGTATTTTAAGGGGCTCTCATTACTGCTGAAGATTTAGCAGAATTAAAAGCTTTCTCATGGCCTATAAATGCCATACATTTTGGTTTGTCATACTCTGTTGATTTTTCCATTACCGTGTTCAATTCTCTACTTAAAATGAAAGTAGTGTTGCTTTGCGGTCATTTAGAGTGCTGTAAGCCTTTTATTTTATATGAATTGATGCAAAGAACGACAAAATGAGGTCATACTTAATAAGGGAACGTACTGTTCTTGTATCAATTGGATATTTAATTCCGGCATATGATTATTCAGCCATCGCGTGAAAAAAAAATGTAGAACATCAAAAATAAATTATCAGATCGTGTAAAGAAAATCTACCTGATTAAGACTAAGAGTTGTGGTGACCTGTTGGTAACGTCTCTGGGGGGTGATCACCAGACGGGAGTTTGAGTCCCGCTCAAACACGTCTGCAACCTAACCATCCTTGTGAACTACGGATGGCGTGTTTGGGGGAGCCTATAGGTCTAACTTCTGAGTCATCAGTACCGATTGCCTGGCCCTCCTTGGTCCTTGCTTGTGTGGAGAGGGGATTTGGGTGCTAATCATATTTATATTTGGTCAGTCTCTAGACCATTGTCCTGCTTTATAGGGCAATATCACTGTCCCTTGCCTCTGTAATTCATGAACGGTCTATAAATATTTAAACAGTTAGCATAAGGTTGCGAAAATTTCTCGTCTTCTGGTACTTGAAATCTTGGATTTATTATCAAGAAATTCATTAGCAAGATGAGAAAACTGCAAGACTAGGTTGAAGAAGTTCCTTCAGCGGACAATATTTTGATTTACCTACTGCCTGTCATCGAGTAGTATTTAGCTCTCTCTCTCTCTCTCTCTCTCTCTCTCTCTCTCTCTCTCTATGATTTTTTATTTATATGCATTATCGACATATGCGTGAGACTACTATCATTTCTTTACCTGCTTTTACCATCTTCGTGGCATATCCTACGCGCATTGCTGTTACTTGATAAAACTGGCCTTATGCCCAACTCGAGGACACGGATGATGCAAATCGGTAGAATGCGGGGTTATACGGTCGAACGGCTCGTCGAACCCGTTGTCAAACCTGCTTGTCGAACGGTTGGAAGAGGTGGAGTCAGTCCCAATTGCATAAGGTTTGTGTACAATGAAGCCCCGCCCACAAAAGTCAAGCAAGAACAGACTTTCTTCGAACCGCTCGACAAACGTGTTCGACATCCTAATACCCAGTTCACACGTTCGAACATCACTTTAAACATTTGTCTGTCGAACCGCGGTCGACGAACCGTTCGACAGACGTGTTCAACATCCTTGATACCCCGTTCACCACGTTTGAACATCACTTCAAACACTTTTCTGTCGAACCGCGTTCGACGAACCATTCGACGGTGTAAACCCGTATAACACCACGCAATCCCAAAACAGACATAGAGCATAAATCATCATAAACACGACGCATAGATGTCCTTCTTGGAAGAACCAGGATGTTAATTAGCATTTGCTGATATCAGCCATGAATAAAAAGCAGGAGGCTAAGGACCTTTAGGAGCCTTAGGCCATTCTTTATTTGTTCCTTATATTTCTGAGAGAGAGAGAGAGAGAGAGAGAGAGAGAGAGGATTCAGCTATTCCTTGTATTTTAAGGGGCTTTCATTACTGCTGGAGATTTAGCAGAAGCAAACGCTTTCTCATGGCCTATAAATGCCATACATAGTGGTTTGTCATACTCTTGATTTTTCCATTAGCTTGTTATGCATAGGGAGAGAGAGAGAGAGAGAGAGAGAGAGAGAGAGAGAGGGGGGTGTTCAGCTATTCCTTGTCTTTGAAGGGGCTTTCATTACTGCTGAAGATTTAGCAGAATCAAAAGCTTTCTCATGGCCTATAAATGCCATACATAGTGGTTTGTCATACTCTGTTGATTTTTCCATTAGCTTGTTATACATACATAGAGAGAGAGAGAGAGAGAGAGAGAGAGAGAGAGAGAGAGAGATAATGATGTTGTATCATGGTATAAATTTATTTAGCCTTGTATATGTTGATGAGATTACATGTGAAGATCTATGACCAAGTATTATTCAAATCATCATGAGAATAAAAAGTGAGCATTATTCATGCTTTATTTAACTTTATTTAATTTAATATTTTAATTATGCTCCTCTCGGAGAGGTAACAGGTCAAGAAGCTTCAATTAATTTGTGCAATATTTATTGCTTATAAGTTACCTAATTATTTGGTCTTGATTATCAAGAAAAAATGCAACGTCTGGTGAGAAAATTGTAGGATTTTGACGACAAACGTTGTATTGCATAATTTATTTCCAGAGCTCTCTAAGATTTTTCGTATTTATAAAACACATTAATTATAGTCTTAGACTTGAGACATTACTTGGAAACTTGGAACTTTAATGCGCCAAGTAAGCATAAGTACATTATTATTATTATTATTATTATTATTATTATTATTATTATTATTATTATTATTTGCTAAGCTACAACCCTAGTTGGAAAAGGATGCTATAGGCCCAGGGACTCCAACAGGGAAAATAGCCCAGTGAGGAAAGGAAAAAAGGAAAACAAAATAATTTAATGTGGTAAGGTCTCCAGGAGGGATGAGATTCCAATGGAAATGGGCCAGAGAAAAATAAATAATTGAGATTTATTATTGTATATATGTGAATATGATATTCCATCAAAGTTTCCAGATCTTGGGATGTTATCCAATGAGAGTGAAAGAAAAGCTATTCTGCAGAAGACAGCTATTTGAGAGAAGCTGGACCATAAGAAGTAGATAAACCGGACAGGAGGCTTTGGAAAGGACGCATCAGACACCTCGATTAATGACTTAGAAAAAGAAGAATTAAAGAAGGGAGTGTTACGAAATTGGATTTTTCACTCTATAACTTTTGAATGCCAATAATATAGAACTGTTGGCAACTGAATAAAAGAATGATTAAAGACTGCTTTTACGAGCATGGGTCTGTCATAGCACAAGGTCGACATAGTTTAATACCAACAAGAGAATAAAGACTTGCATTTATTGTACCCAGCAAAGTACTACTACTTTTGTGTGTGTGTGTGTGTGTTTTTGCTTGTGTGCGTATACACACTCGCAATATGGAATCTACGTAATTCAAATCCTCAAGCATAATTCACAGGGCTATTTTCTCATAAGAGCCCGACCACAATCGAATTAAAAACTCGTTTAACTTTCAGTTTTCTTTAGCACTCCTCGACGCTTCTTTGTTTAGATAGCGAGTGGTAAGATGGCGGTGAGCTTGAAGGCTCCTGGGGTCCATTTTTTATATGAAGTCGTTTTGCTTTAGTGGTTGTTGTACCCATCGACTGACAGATAGATAGACAGATAGACAGACAGATGGAGACAGTTAAAAATAGTTGGGGTTTTTTATTGACTTCAGTTAGCCTGTCACTCCCAATCGTAGCTGATGTGTCTTAATCGTAGCGTCCACAGAGGAGTTCGTTGCGAACATGATGTAAATTCCGTGAAAGAGCTTGCGTCGTGGCAAAAAAGGTCATCTTGTGTGGCCTCCTAAAGGGCACATTGTTTGACCTCATAAATGTCACGGTTTTTGAGCTCATAAAGGTCACGTTGTTTGACCTCATAAATGTCATGTTGTTTGACCTCATAAATTTCACGTTGTTTGACCTCATAAATGTCACGTTGTTTGACCTCATAAAGGGCACAGCGTTCGATCTCATAAATGTCACATTGTTTGACCTCATAAAGGGCACATTGTTTTACCTCATAAAGGTCACATTGTTTAACCTCACAGGTCACATTTTTTTGACCTCATAAAGGTCACATTGTTTAACCTCATAAGTCACATTGTTTGACCTCATAAGTCACATTGTTTAACCTCATAAATGTCATATTGTTTGACCTCATAACTCACATTATTTGACCTCATAACGGTCACATTTTTTTGACCTCATAACGGTCACATTGTTTGACCTCATAAAGCGCACATTTTTTTTACCTTACTTGTATTGTAAGAATGTTAAAAATTATACTCACTTTTGGATTGATAGAATGAGTGAAACGCGGAATTATAATAGACATTTCCCAAGTAGAAACTACAGATCTTGATATTTTCTTAGTTGTTGTTGAAGAATGGGGTCAGTGTGACTAATGAAAAAAAAAAACGATTGATTTTTAATATTATATATATTAAAAAAAAAACCGAAAAACTTCTTTTTCCAAAACTGTATTTTGAGAAAGTAGAATGTCCTAGATTTATCCTGGAAAATTTTAATTTTGTAAAACATTTTACAATTATATAAAAACTAAATTTATATAGATAGATTGAAAAGTTTAATTCTTTAGATACTAATGTGTATGAATGTATATTTTTCTAATATAAGATAGAATAGAGAGAATTTGAAGCATATGAAAAAATATCCGAAATTATAATCAGCCACCAGTTTTTCGTGAAAATTTCAAAACAAGATGACAGGTCAAATAAGTTTTACCTGCATACAAAAACAATTGATTATAGTGAGTATTTCTTTAAACAAGATAAAAGATTCCTTTGAGCATTGCACACCTAATTTGTTCTTTTCCTCGTTTTGAACTATTTTGTATACGGAGATATGTAGATATTCCAAGAGGATATGCATTTGTATATCTTAGTCTCCGTATTTTCTATAATAGTAATTTCATTTATTTAAGATTCATTAATTTTATAATTTCTCATAACATTGCTTAATACCCGCCCCCACCACCTTGCCAAATAAGTGGCCCAATTTGACCGGCCAATTTCACACATTCTATTCCGTTGCACTCTGTTTAAAGGTCACTCATGAATGGCAGAGGCGAGGGACATGGACAATGTACTAGCTAGTAGTACACTGCCCTAGAGACTGACCATATATACATAAGATCAGCGCCTAAGGCCCCTCTCCATCCAAGCTAGGACCAAGGATGGCCAGGCAATGGCTGTTGATGACTTAGCAGCCAGACTCAGAGGCTTCCCATAGCTCATAAAGATGGCTACCACAACCCTAGATATAACAATCGTTTTCCCTAGGCGCTTTCTTCATGTACAGTCATAACATTTATTGATTGAATACACGATATTTACTTTGAGTATATTTGATGTTGAAAAAATCTCAAGTGATCTTATAAAACACGATGTTTACTCTGAATGAGTGTATTTGACACAGGAGAAAAGCCTGAGACATGTCTTTATTCATGTCTGATGTTTGTCAATTTCTTTACTACGCTTGCCACTGCGCACTGGTGATGGTGAGAGACTTTCGTCCGATCGTTCACAGCAAACCCACCAAACGCTTCCAGAAGACTAAAATTACTGCCGTATCTTCCCTCAGACCATGATATTGATGAATTCAAAAGGCATCTTTGGTAACAACTGCTCTTCCATATTTCATTACGAAATTTTCGGTTTGGCAAAAGAAGTGTCAATACACAATTACTGAATATCAAATTCATAACATTTTACAATTCATAACATTTTACAATTAGTGAATTGATGGTTGGATAAAAAAAAATCTTAAAACAAAAATTTTATTTTATTTAAACCACACCACCTCCTACCCCGCCCCCCCCCTCAAAAAAAAAAAAAAAACTGTCACTATCAAATTTCGCTTTTTACTGAGTTGCTCCTGATACTGTGAGTAGTCAAAGCATCTTGAACATTCAAAAAAAAAAAAAAAAAAAAAAATCTCATTTGCTACTATCTTGTAGTGTATCCAATCATTGTAAATGCCGCTTTTAATTAGCGATAAAGCATGTCTCAGACTTAACTAGGATATACAAGACCAGCTGTCGTGTACCGTAGTCTTGTGGTGTCTTCTTGGGTCACTGTTGCTGTCACTTTTAGAATTTAATCTCAGCGGTTTTTTTTCTTTTCCTGCATATGCTTATACGTCTGACAATATCTTTGATTATTAGTTAAATATATATATATATATATATATATATATATATATATATATATATATATATATATATATATATATATATATGTATATATATATATATATATATAATATATATATATATATATATATATATATATGTGTGTGTGTGTGTGTGTGTGTGTGTGTGTGTATACATGTATATATACACATATATACATATATAATTTATATATACATATATATATACACACACACATATATATATATTGGTATCTCTAATGTTTTTCTTTAAGGCGTTGTTTGGTAACCTAAGGAAACGTCCTTGCCTGGCGTCCTGCCAGATTGAGGTTCGAGCCCACTAAAGCTCGATAGTTTCTTGTAGTATCTGCATCCAACCATCCTTATGAGTTAAGAGAGTCCATAAGTTCACTTGCTGAGTTTATCAGCAGCCATTTTCTGACCCTCCCAGGTCCTAGCTTGGGTGGAGAGGTGCTTGGGCGTTGATTATATGTATATTTTGGTCAGTCTCTAGGGCATCGTGTTGCTAGCTTGGACATTGACACAGTCCCTTGCCTCTACCGTTTATGAGCGGCCTTTAAACCTTTAAATGTCATTTGATAAACCTCTCGTTTTATCAAAATATTGTTTTCATTCAGTTCCAGAACTTCTTATTTCAAATACTTCATGTTTCTTTACAGCGTTATGCATAAGGCTATAGTAAGTTTCATTTTACAAATTGACACATATCGGTACCTGATCTCTAATTTCCTAAAGTTATTTTTTTCAAGTAATAAGTGAGCAATTGTTCAAAGGCCCACTTTCCTCTTGGTAAGGGTAGAAGAGACTCTTTAGCTATGGTAAGCAGCTCTTCTCCGAGAAGGACACTCCAAAATCAAACCATTTGTTCTCTAGTCTTGGGTAGTGCCATAACCTCTCTACCATGGTCTTCTACTGTCTTAGGTTAGAGTTCGCTTGCTTGAGGGTACTCTCGGGCACACTATTCCATCTAATTTCTCTTCCTCTTGTTTTGTTTAAGTTTTTATAGTTTATTGGGAAATATTTATTTCAAGTTACTGTTTTTAAAATATTTTTAATGGCCTGTTTCCTTTCTTCACTGGGCTATTTTCCCTGTTGGAGCCCCTGGGCTTATAGCATCCTGTTTTTACAAATAGGGTTGTAGCTTAGAAAGTAATGATAATGATAATAACAGCGTATGCTTGCATCAAATATCACATAAGGGGTTTTTCTTTTCAGTTTGGCGTGCTTCTTAATTATTTGAAATATTTCAAATACACAAGGTTTATGGAAGGTCACGAAAGACGCCATAGTTCTGTGTTATTACTCTTATGAGATTATTTTTTTATACCTTTAATTGTAATATTCGTATAAGTATTTGACTAGGAGAAAAAATTACAAAAATCACAAACACCTCTTATCCAGCAGGTTACACCCGATAGAGCGTCAGTCGCTGAAAGACATATGCCAAGATAATGATTATTTCTCGTTCTGGTGTACAAGCTTGGCCGATAGGTCTACCATATACACAAGAACAAGAAATTATCATTATTATCTTTTTATTTAATTGCAAGTTAGGTTAGATTAGTTTCCACCCTTTCCATTGTATTGACTCCGGGCCTTATCAAAAGCCACTAAGAGAGAGAGAGAGAGAGAGAGAGAGAGAGAGAGAGAGAGAGGAGAGAGAGAGAGAGAGAGAGAGAGAGAGAGAGAGTTACTAAGTGAAGTGGAGGTAGAAAAAAAGATAGATAATTGTTTGGTAAAGAGAGACAGTACATTCTATCTTATTGTAGAGAGAGAGAGAGAGAGAGAGAGAGAGGAGAGAGAGAGAGAGAAGAGAGAGAGAGAGAGAGAGAGAGAGAGAGAGAGAGAAAGAGATAACTAACTCTTCCTGAGGTGTTGATGACATTCCTTTTTTTTTCTTTACAGATAACGCCCCGGATGGAGTGAAAGGGACAGTCTTAACATTAGGCGTTGGGACCACTCGAGTGATATTTGAAGTGACACTCGAGGTTGTTGTACTTCCTCCAACGGCAGTGGCAAGAGACTTTATTATAAGTGTCAGGTGTGGTCCAAATAAGAATAAAGATAAATTGTATTTGGTTAAGGAATATTTGATTGAGGAGAAATTCATTCTCAAAAATAGTTATCAGATAATCAGTAAAACTAGTTTTTATACGTGTGTGACTATTTCTTGTTACTTGGTATTAAATGATCAGTGGATCTGGAGTCTTTAATTAGAACGGGTTTTCCAAGGAAGCATAATATTCTTTGAAATAAATAAAATACAATCGATTAGTGTAGAATACACATAAAAAGACTTATCTTCTATAAGATAGTACATGAAAGTTTAATAACTAGAGAAGTAAAAGTGATAAAATGCAAAAAAAACAAACAACACTGTAATTAATTAGTGAGATTTTCGTTACAAAAAAAATAGTGAAGACTAGTACATAAAGAACAACCTTCCACTGGACTCCATAATATCTATCCAACCTTCACCCTCTCCTGAAAAAGGAAAATGTCACAGCAAAGAACCCAGACCCGAGGACGAAGGGACCTGAAGGGATGCCCTTCTTGGATCACTCCATGGCTAATGCTGGCCATGCTAGCCCTGGGTGTTGAGCTAACCTCCGCTAAATATCCAGAGGGCGGATTCGCGGATATTGACGGATCCTTCTGCAGATACAGGTAAGCAATATTTGATATCCTTTAAAATGGTTCAGTTTTGTCATTGCTTAGATGGCTACATAACCTGGAAAAAAATATTAGTTGGTAATAGTGAAGAGAAGCTGCTTAGACACGTGAATAAAGATAAAAATATTAGTTGGTAATAGAGAAGAGAAGCTGCTTAGACACGTTAATAAAAGAAAATAGTTGGTAATAGTTAAGAGAAGCTGCTTAGACACGGTGAATAAAAAAATAGTTGGTAATATTGGATAGAAGCTGCTTAGACACGTGAATAAAGATGAAATATTAGTTAGTAATAGTGAATAGAAGCTGCTTAGACACGTGAATAAAGAAAAAAATATGAGTTGGTAATAGTGGATAGAAGCTGCATAAACACGTGAATAAAAATAAAATATTAGTTGGCAATAGTGAAGAGAAGCTGCTTAGACACGTGAATAAAAAAAATATTAGTTTGTAATAGTTAATAGAAGCTGCTTAGAGACGTGAATAAAAAATAAAATATGAGTTGGTAATAGTGGATAGAAGCTGCTTAAACACGTGAATAAAAATAAAATATTAATTGGCAATAGTGAAGAGAAGCTGCTTAGACACGTGAATAAGAAAAATAGTTGGTAATAGTGGATAGAAACTGCTTAGACACGTGAATAAGAATAAAATGTTAGTTGGAAATAGTGAAGAGAAGCTGCTTAGACACGTGAATGAAAAGAAATTGTTGGTAATAGTGGATAGAAGCTGCTTAGACACGTGAATAAATAAAAATATTAGTTTCTAATAGTGAATAGAAGCTGCTTAGACACGTGAATAAAAAATAATATATTAGTTGGTAATAGTGAAGAGAAGGTGCTTAGACACGTGAATAAAAAAAATTGTCGGTAATAGTGGATAAAGGCTGCTTAGACACATGAATAAAAATAAAATATTAGTTGGTAATAGTGAAGAGAAGCTGCTTAGACCACGTGAATAAATAAAAATATTAGTTTCTAATAGTGAATAGAAGCTGCTTAGACACGTGAATAAAAAATAAGTATATTAGTTGGTAATAGTGAAGAGAAGCTGCTTAGACACGTGAATAAAAAATAATATATTAGTTGGTAATAGTGAAGAGAAGGTGCTTAGACACGTGAATAAAAAAAATTGTCGGTAATAGTGGATAAAGGCTGCTTAGACACATGAATAAAAATAAAATATTAGTTGGTAATAGTGAAGAGAAGCTGCTTAGACACGTGAATGAAAATAAAATATTAGTTGGTAATAGTGAAGAGAAGCTGCTTAGACACGTGAATAAAAATAAAATGTTAGTTGGTAATAGTGAAGAGAAGCTGCTTAGACACGTGAATAAAAATAAAATATTAGTTGGTAATAGTGAAGAGAAGCTGCTTAGAACACGTGAATGAAAATAAAATATTAGTTGGTAATAGTGAAGAGAAGCTGCTTAGACACGTGAATAAAAATAAAATGTTAGTTGGTAATAGTGAAGAGAAGCTGCTTAGACACGTGAATAAAAATAAAATATTAGTTGGTAATAGTGAAGAGAAGCTGCTTAGACACGTGAAAATATATATATATATATATATATATATATATATATATATATATATATATATATATATATATATATATATATATATTAGTCGGTAATAGCAAAGAAAAGCTGTTGAGATATGTGGATAAAAAAAATATTTATTGGTAATAGCAAAGAGAAGCTGCTGAGACACGTAAATAGGAAAAAAATATTAATTGATACTAGTAAAGAGAAGCTATATTTTATAATAAAAGCTATTGATTGGTAATAGTGAAGAGAAGCTGTTGAGGCAGGTGAATAAACACATTATTAATTAGAAATAGTAAAGAGGAGTTGCTGAGACAAATGAATAAAAAATAATAATTGGTTATAGTTAAAAGAAGCTGCTGAAACACGTTAATAAAAGATTAATTGGTAATAGTGTAGAGAAGCTCCTAAGATACGTGAATAAAAAAAAAATAGTGATAGGTTATAGTGAAGAGAAGCTATTTAAACACGTGAATAAAAGATTAATTGGTAATAGTGTAGAGAAGCCTCCCCAAGAAACGTGGATAAAAAAAATATTGATTAGTATTAGTGAAGAGAAGCTATTTAAACACGTGAATAAAAGAATATTAATTGGTAATAGTGTAGAGAAGCTCCCAAGACAAGTGAATAAAAAAAAAAATATTGATTGGTAATAGTGAAGAGAAGCTATTTAAAACACGTGAAATTCTCATTACTAACAAAGGGACTTATTGGATCTCTCCCCTGCAGGAGACCGACGCAGTGCTGCGAGGGTCGCTACGACGAATGCTCCATGCCCATCCTGGGGACGCTCTGCTACTGCGACCACTTCTGCGACAGGTACGAGAATCCGGATTGCTGTCCGGATTTCTGGGAAGTCTGCAGAGGCATCACTCTTCGCCCCCTATTAACTTCACCAGTAAGTGAACCTGTTTGTTGCCAAGTAGACCAGGTTAGG
>NC_090751.1:25485025-25500025 GCF_036898095.1 Palaemon carinicauda | reverse complement strand
AGGACACATTATTTACGTGTTGTCTCCGGTCGTAAATCGGACGCAAATCGCCCAGGGCTTTTCTTCACGGTTCTGCTTTTTTTACACTTGGGGGGAGGGGGATGAAAGGAGTTGGGGGATGGAGGCCTCTAGCCCAGAGCACCGTCCTCGCGGGAATTTTTAGTCTTAAATTGTCATTTGGTTTGTTTATTTGCTGAATTCGTTCCACTTTAGTTCTTTCGTTTGGCCGTAATGCTGGTTTTTCAAGCGCATACAATGCAAGACTCTCATGTTTTTTTTTTTTTTTTTGTCTTTTAACAGGATAATTTCATAATATACGTTGTTGCCACTGTTGCTGTTATGTCAACTTAGCCTTGTGCCAGCACAGGTGCTATGAGCCTTCTCTCTCTCTCTCCTCTCCTCTCTCTCTCTCCTCTCTCTCTCTCTCTCTCTCTCTCATTGTACTGATCTCAGAGTGCACATTTTGAAATTATTGTTTTTTTTCCATTGCTCGTGATTTTACGGTAATTTTCAAGGAGTTTCAGTCTACCGAAATCTCACTGCTCATTTTAATCATGTCCTAGGCCTACATCGCTCGTCAGTCTCTAGTTTTCATCGTAGCCTATTAGCGTCTGCAAAGCCCGTAAACGTGTTTGCCGCAAGTTGCAACAACAGACTGACACTATACTCTTCGAAAACACGAAGATCGAAAAGCGTATCCGTACCCAGATGGATTAGCGTTGTGGGTGTGGGTGTGTGTGTGTGTGTGTTTTTTTTTTTTTTTTTTTTTTTTTTGTTAGGGCTCAGAGCTTTTTCTAGATGCTCGTCAAGGTACGGTTAAGCATCGCGGAATGCTCCTCATGCTTATGTAAGCATTTTTATATCGTTGTGAGTGATTAAACGAAGCATTTCTCTGTGTACGAGGGCTTGCGACATGTTTTTTTCTTTTTCTTTTTCTTTTACGTACTGTGATTAGAATACGTAAATCCTTTTATTTCACTTTCAGGAACTCCACTTGCCAATTGTCGAAGTGGACAATTAAATGATCAGTTTTTTTTTTTTTTTTTTACCAAAACCAAAGAGGCTAGGCTATATTTCTCATTCGGTTTTAAACGTATCTTTGTATGTGAGTTTTACCTTATAGCAGAAATAAATTATTCGTAAATTCTGACGTAAGCATTACCGAAATTGGACTTCTTCCTAAGCAACAAATGGCAGAAATATGACTTTGAAAAGAGGAACCTGTTTTAAGTTTAAATAGGCCTAACCCTGGCGAAGATTTTCGGCTTTCAAACCTTCCTATTTTCTCGATTATATCATTGTACATTAATTTGATTATATGAACATATTCAATCACATTTGAATGTTATAATTACTCAAAAGTGTCACTATTTGTTAATTGTATATTTTATGGACCCTTTTGAGTAATTCCAACCATTTTTAATTTAGTATATATTTTAGATATATATCAATGTACTCTGGCATCACGAACTTCTGTTGGTTGACTATGTTAAACGATGTCCAGTTCCAGGTCATTTAGTTAGGAAACCAGGCTAGTTATATATATATATATATATATATATATATATATATATATAATATATATATATATATATATATATATATATATATATATATGTTTGTATATATATATATATATATATATATATATAATATATATATATATATATATATATATATATATATATATATATATATACAGTATATATATATAATTCTATAGCTTTTCGTGATTTTAACTTTTTTTCCCTGTGGCGAAATGTTTTAAATTATGAAAAGGTAATAGAGAAAAAACAATATCTTTGCATTATTTGGCGGTGTATGAAGAGCTTGGTCTTGCTAACAAATATCACAAAATGTTTTAAAGATCCTCATTAGAAACAAACTGAAATTTTTTAAAGAAATGTATAATATCTAAAAGGTAAGCAACATTAATGAATAATGTAAAATCCTCTCACCTATCCGTTAAAGGAAAGAAGAAATTTATATTTTTTTTTTAAAGAAAACAAATAGTTAAAATCAAACCGAAAAGAAAGGGTGAACAAGCAAGAGGAAGCCAAAATCAAATAAGTACAAATAGTAGAAAAATGCTCTGAGAACATCTATCTGAACTCTTAAAAAGTCGGCATCTCACAGCCACACCAAGAATGCCAGAGCTCCCATTGTATTGTGAATTAGCTCCTCTTCTTGCATATTGTCCCATGAATCGGAGACTCATTGTGTCGCTTTTGCCTTTGAATTGGAGGTGACAACATCCGTAATGTTATTGTTTATTTGATTGTTAGGTGTCCTTAGTCTTTATATAGCATCATATTTTTAAATTCGTTCAGAATATTTCAAATTAAAATGTGTTAAGATTTCCTGTAAGATATTAAGCCCCCTGTGTGTTATTCCTTTCGAAAATGAGGAGCATCTAAAAACGAAAGTTTCTGTCGTGGTGAACTCTGGCCTAGGTAAATCTTCAAGAACTAAATGGTGTACAAGTAAATGTGCAAATTACTGCACGTAGATGCAGCATCTTTCTGGGAAGCAAAGCTGTGCAATACACACACACTGGATGTTGTCGTTGTTGCAGATTATCTGGCACTCACTACCAGACACGGGTTCTTGCAATTATGCTTCCCGTTCTGGGTGGGGAGGTTTGAATGTGGAGAAGTCCAAGGGTCTGGCATAAACCCTTGAGCAGCAACCTCAGTCCCTCTTTGAACCCTCTAAAAACTATTCGTCTATTTCTTAAACTCCAGAGGGGTCATTAGTGGCTCCTAAAAGGATACTGGAAACTTTTCAACATCTTTCATCCGTGTTCCTCTGTCACAACTCAAAAGACTGAGGAGGTAGCTCTGGACATTAGTGTACTGGCAGCCATTCCAAGATTTATTCACCAGATAGGACATTCGGATGTTACATTTCCTTGCAAGAAAATTGTAATAGCTGTCATTTTTAGATTGACCCACTCAGGTCATTCCAACTTGAAATATTTCCTTTGCAACTTGTGGTAGGAAAGAGATACAATCAATCTTGTCCATTGTCATCATTGTGACCATGGCCATTCAAGAAGGGTCTCGTTGTCCCTTTGTATCTATCAAAGGCTGAAGGCTATGAGATCTTGGGACCTAGTCCTTTGAAGTCTTTTTGAAAAGGATCTTTGGGAGTAACTGAAAGATGGGAAATTATGCCCTGTAAACTGTAATTCCTGGACTGAAAGAAATATATCAGAAAGTTGGTGTACTAGCGATTTTTGTAAACATGTCCTGAGTGCATGTGAAAATGATTAATTTTGTATATTGAATTGGGACAACACTAAAATATGCATATGCAATTTTATAGTTATAATGCAGACATTACTATTAGGTTACAGAGCATGAAATGGTGTTGGGTATTATATGCATTTTTACCCCTTTAATTTTCTTACTCCGTTTTTTTAATTTCTTTATTTTTATTTTTTACGTACGAACTCTTTTACTATCAATAAAAGTAACCAGTATTATGATTATTATTATTTATGATTATTATTATTATTGTTGTTGTTGTTGTTGTTGTTGTTGTCAACTAATTGTTATAGCCAATATGATTACCAAATAATACAAATTAGGTCCCATAGTCTCTCTCTCTCTCTCTCTCTCTCTCTTCTCTCTCTTCTCTCCTCTCCTCTCTCTCTCTCTCTCTCTGAGAAGACACATGCACGAGAAATGCGCTTCATGTTTCAACATCTCATTATGAAACATCTGTCCACCGCTGTATTTGTCAGCAGATCCGATTATTGATAATGAGGACAAAGCAGCATCTCCAGCTTATTGAGAGACAAGTTGGAATCCCCTCCCCCCCCCCCCCCCCCGGCCTCCCCAGCATTACCGCTTCCCATAATTTTAGCTACCGAGTTCGTCTCTCTCCTGTTTTACTTTTCCGCACCTAATGAGTGTCAAATATTAATAGAATGACGTGAATTAGCATAATAATTGGGTACAGATTATTTCATAAAAGAATATACTTCCTGTCAGGTTTATTGATCATGTAAACTTATCAAGGGATTTATCTTATATTGTTATTAGTATTATTATTATTATTATTATTATTATTATTATTATTATTATTATTATTATTATCATTATTATTACTTGCTAAGCTATAACCCAAGTTGCAAAAGCCAGATGCTATAAGCCTAGGGGCTCCAACAAGGAAAATAGCCCAGTGAGGAATGGAAAAAAGGAAAATATAATATTCTAAGAAGAGTAACAACATTAAAAATAGGATAATTCTTATATAAACAATAAAAACTTTAACAAAATAAGAGGAAGAGAAACAAGATAGAATAGTGTGCTCGAGTGTACCTTCAGGCTAGAGAACTCTAACCTAATGCAGTGGAAGACCATGGTTTAGAGGCTATGGCACTATCCAAGACTAGAGAACAATGGTTTGATTTTGGAGTGTCTTTCTCCCAGAAGAGCTGCTTACCATTAGCTAAAGAGTCTCTTCTACCCTTACCAAAAGAAAAGTGGCCACTGAACAATTAAAGTGCAGTAACCCCTTGAGTGAAGAAAAATTGTTTGGTAGTCTGTGTTGTCCGATGTATGAGGACAGAGGAGAATATGGAAAGAATAGGCCAGACTATTCAGTGTGTGTGTGTGTAGGCAAGGGGAAACTGAAACCGTTACCAGAGAGAAGGATACAATATAGCACTATCTGGCCTGTCAAAAGACCCCATAACTCTCTAAGCAGTAGTATCTCAACGGGTGGATGGTGCCTTGGCCAACCTACTACCTAAAAATGGATGTGATAATTTTTTTTTTTTTTTTTTTTTTTTTTTTTTTTTTTTTTTTTTTTAGCTGATAGGAAAAGTTGGTGGAAGAAGAGTGACGGACATTTAGCTGAGTAACCGTGGTAGGGAATATTTCAGTATTGGTATGCTTAATGTAAAGTGTGGTTTAGCCACAATTTTATTTATATAAAGGTACATTTTTGTTTTGTTCTTAAAGAAAATTTTAATACAATAATTGCTTATTTTTATTTGTTTCCTCATCAAATGGTTTAATAACTTCGTTGAGAGAGAGAGAGAGAGAGAGAGAGAGAGAGAGAGAGAGAGGAAGAGAGAGAGAGAGAGAGAGAGAGAGGACTTTTAGATAGGGTTTTCATCTATACAAAATATATTTATCAATTATATTTTCCTCTCTTTAGGTTTGCTACAAGGATGGCCTTTTATATCCCCCACGGTAAAAGCTACAAGTTCAATTGCAATGAATGGTAAGTCTTTTAATATATTTTATCATATTATTTTTTTTTCTTTTCATTAACAAAGATTACTTATTCGCTTGTTTGTCTGCTCACGTTTTCATTTATTCAATTGTTTCATTCATTTACATATTTGTTCGCTGGAAAATATTTATTTTTCCTGTTTCTGAATAAAAAACTGATTTTAGTTACGAAATTACATAATTGAAATGACACATATTAGCCGTTCAAATCAGGACACAATACTCTCTCTCTATCTCTCTCTCTCTCTCTCTCTCTCTCTCTCTCTCTCCTCTCTCCTCTCTCTCTCTCTCTCTCTCTCTGCGGCAACTACTACATTTGCTAGAATCCATTTGAGAATATCACCGATACTACACGCAGATAAGCTCTACGATATTAGATTTCCATCTGCATTCTGTCCAAACGAACAGGCAGGGTCAGCGCTCGGTCAAACGTCTGGGGGATCCCCATCCTTTGCATGATCAAACATACAAACAACCCCCGGCTAAAAATACAAACTGTGCATGCAAGCGTTGCGCAAACAAATAGTTCTCACTCAGTCATTGTGGTACCAAAAGCGGCCCTCCCTTCTGAGAAAGACCTTCACAATTTCCAACTTAAGTGTTTATGCAAGTGCATTTTGGCGTTGCATTCTGGCAAGCACAGTCCTCCGGATTACGTGACTTTGCTTGTGCTCTCGTGCCTGTGGGTTTGGGAAAGACTTCCCTTGCGTCACAAGCCAAAACTTACAAGTTTCGAGAATTCTCGGAGTCATGGGAACGTGGTTGAGGCACCCCACGTAATAATAAACACTTCCAAACTTGGTACCGATCTTTGGGAAGGCAAATGGGTCGCAGTGAGACTGATGATAAGGTATAGAAAGAGGTCCATAATGTTCAAAGATTATAGAGAGAGAGAGAGAGAGAGAGAGAGAGAGAGAGAGAGAGAGAGAGAGAGAGAGAGAGAGAGAGAGAGAGGGTTCTGAAAACTCTGTCGAGGAAAAATGTAGGTGTAAGTAAACACATAGAACGAAAAAAGAATCCTAAGAAGTACAGAGATTGAAAGGACAATTGAAATCTTCACTCTCTCTCTCTCTCTCTCTCTCTCTCTCTCTCTCTCTCTCTCTCTCTCTCTCTCTCTCTCTCTCTCTCTCAAATGTAGGAGTACGTAAACACATGGAACGAAAAAAAAACATACCAAAGAAGTACAGAGATTTAAAGGAAAAATTAAAAATCTCTCTCTCTCTCTCTCTCTCTCTCTCTCTCTCTCTCTCTCTCTCTCTCTCTCTCTCTCTCCACTTTTTCTTTCAGCTGTCTTTCATTCGTTTACCGCATATTTTTGTCATGGCTGCAAAGTAAATCTGTAGTCTCGTGGTCCACCCAGCCTCTTGGGGAGGTTCTCTACATTCTTAAGTCCTCGTTCTCATAACTTTTCTTTGTTTAGTTTCTTTTCTCTTTAGACTGTTTAGCTAATAATCGAAATATTAAGAATGAGATGCTAATGCTAGTAAGCCTATTTAGCGAATTTTTTTTTTCGTTCGTTCTTTCAAAGACTTATCTCTTTGAAAAAACAAATTCCCTTAGAGGACTTTATTTCAAGAGTTTCTTTCCTTTTAGAGGTAATTCTTCTAGTTGCTGATTTTTTCCCTTTTTTTTTTTTACTTTTGAAGACGCAGTTTTTTTTTTAGTTTTTTTTTTATTCTACTTGGAATGTAAAGTAAGATTCTTCTTCTATTTAAAAAACTCTCCCATTATAAAAGTTCGTTCCCCTTTGAAAATTATTTTTTTCTTTTAGAATACTTTTCCTCTCATAATATTTTCTCTTTCAAACATATTGTCTTTGGAGTAAGTTTTCCTCCTTCAAAAGACTTCCAAATTCCTTCTTTTTGAAGTTTTTATAGTATATGTATGAAAGCTGTGTTTTAATGTTACTCTTATTAAGTTATTTTATTTTGATGTGTATTACATTTAGTTTATTTATTTCCCTTATTTCCTTTTCTCACCAGGATATTTTCCCCCGTTGGAGCCCTCGGGCTTATAGAATCCTGCTTTTCCAACTGATGTATAGCTTAGCTGATAATAATAATAATAATAATAATAATAATTCGTCCTAAGAAGGTGATCGTAATGCCGCGTAAGGGACGTGTTCTGTCTTAACCTTAAACGCAGTACCCCTGTGACCTTAGCTTAGCTACCGAGTCAGTTTGTTTGGATACACCAGAGTGGGCGGAGAAAAAAAGCTTAGTTGGCACCTAGGTGTTTCTGCAATTCAGATTCAATATCACTGACTGTTTTGAAAAGTCGAGCCACTTGTTGACGTCTCCGTCAGCACGGAAATATGCAAGAGAATAGTCGGGTACCTCTGCTGTCAGCATTCAATGCGGAATTACCAGACCTCTTCAGCATGCTTTGAAGTGGCGTGTAATAGAACAGAACATTGGTTGGTTCTTGAAAGTTTCTTGGCGTCTCTCCCCTATATAATAAAAAAACACGTTTTTAAGTATATACAGTATAAACATTTCTTTCTGTCACGGTCATGGGAGAGGGAGAGTAGTCATGCCCTGTTGAGAAGGGGTACCCTAAGAGGTACTCGTGCTTTCGGAAATCACACACTCACCACAAATTGCCTAATAACCGGGTGTAGTTGGGGAAGGGGCTGGGAAGGGTTGAATATGTGTGTGCATATCTATCTAAATATTTAGACGTCCTTTTTATGGCTCGGATAAACTAGTCATTCGTAATCAAAATACTTTAGTACTTTGGGATTTTTAGTTCTCTGACGGTTCAGTGTTTATCTGTATTAAGTTGAAGTATAAATTAGTCCTAAAGATTCTAGGTATCTTTTAAAGATAACGAATGAATTTTCTTAGGCAACGAATGCTTCACAAATTAACTTTTAAAAAGGGAGCCTACTTGAGATAGGATTACAAGACAAATATACACCTCGAAGATGTAAAGTAAAGCAAAGTATATTTATTAAGCCATAAACTCTTACACTTTTCAAGGCCCAAAGACTAAAATCTGTGTAACGTTGTGGCAATTATCTTCTAAAATAAACCCGACAGTGATCTACCGCTCATTTTCGTCTTTACTCTGAAAATGCCTTAATGTTTCTTTTAAATTATATTTTTAGCGCTTGGGTGCACAACATTTTTTTCTTTTTTTATTTGTTTAGATTTTGCTCTGGCATCCATTACAATAAAAGATTTTATTTGTAAATTTACCTTTAAAATTAAGAATAGGATTTTCTAGTGTGTAACCAATAAAAATTATTAAAAGATTATCAAACTCATTATCATATTGATCGAGGTTATGCTATTAATTGTTTTCACATTTTCGTTAATCTTATCATCAAATCTCAAGTAAGGTTTTCCTCTATCTCTCCCAAAATGTTTATTAATTTGCTTAGTAAATATTTGCATTCTGATTCATAGGTTAAGTTTAAATCCCTGTCCCTGAAGAAAGGGCATTATTGTGGTGGGAAAAATTTACATTCCTGTATTTAATGAAAATTTTGTATTCCTATTTCTAAGAAAGTTTTACATTCTTGTTCTAAGAAATTGTATTCCTGAGCTATTATCTGTTTTAATATTGTTAATGTTTTTAAAATATTTTATTCTAATTTTTCATTACTTATATCGTTTATTTATTTCTTTATTTCCTTTCTTCACTGCGCTATTTTTCCCTGTTGGAGCCCATGGGCTTGTAGCGTCCTGCTTTTCCAACTAGGGTTGTAGCTTAGCTGGTAATGATAATAATGATAATAATAATAATAATAATAATAATAATAATAATAATAATAATAATAATAATAATAATAATAATAATAATAATAATAATAGAGATTTACAATTTTGTGACTTAGTGTTTTCATCTTTATGCTAAGGAATAGTTTTTATTCTTTTGCTTATGAATAGATGCATCATTGTGCTAAGGAAGGATTTTGCATTTTTAATGTAAGAACGTTTTTTTTTTCTAATAAATGTACTAAAGAAAGATTTGTATTTATGATCTTGGGAAAGTGTCACATTTTTACATGCTAAGCAAAGGTCATTATTGTTCTGCTTAGGGAAGGGTTACAGTCACTTGTTAAGAAAGATTTGCAGTTTTTACTTAGAAAGATTTTCATTTCTGTGCTAAGAAGAGGCTTGTAGTCTTGAACTTGGGGGAGAATCGTGTTTTGTTGCTTTGGAAATGTTTGAATGCCTATGCTTAGGAAATGTTTGCATTAATGTGCTTAGGAAATGTTTGAATTTCTATGCTCGGGAAATGTTTGAAATTCTATGCTTAGGAAATGTTTGCATTAATGTGCGTAGGAAATGTTTGAATTTCTATGCTTAGGAAATGTTTGAATTTCAATGCTTAGAAAATGTTTGATTTTCAATGCTTAGGAAATGTTTGAATTTCTATACTTAGGAAATGTGTGCATTTCTATGCTTAAGAAATGTTTGAATTTCCATGCTTAGGAAATGTTTAAATTTATATGCTTAGGAAATGTTTGAATTTTCCATGCTTAGGAAATGTTTGAATTTCCATGCTAGGGAAATGTTTGAATTTCTATGCATAGGAAAATTTTTTTTAATTTCAATGCTTAGGAAATGTTTGATTTTCAATGCTTAGGAAATGTTTGAATTTCTATGCTTAGGAAATGTTTGCATTTCCATGCTTAGGAAATGTTTGCATTTATATGCTTGGAAATGTTTGCATTTCAATGCTTAGGAAATGTTTGAATTTTTAAAGCTTGGAAATGTTTGAATTTTTAAGCTTGGGAAATGTTTGAATTTCTATGCTAGGGAAATGTTTGCATTTATATGCTTAGGAAATGTTTGAATTTCAATGCTTAGAAAATGGTTGCATTTCTATGCTTGGGAAATGTTTGAATTTCAATGCTAAGAAAATGTTTGAATTTTTTTAGCTTGGGAAATGTTCGAACTTCTATGCTAGAGAAATGTTTGAATTCCCATGCTTAGGAAATGTTTGAATCCCCATGCTTAGGAAATGTTTGAATCCCAATGCTTAGGAAATGTTTGAATTTCTATGCTGGGGAAATGTTTGAATGTCCATGCTTAGGAAATGTTTGAATTTTCTATGCTTAGAAAATGTTTGAATTTCTATGCTTAGGAAATGTTTGAATTTCCATGCTTAGGAATTGTTTGCATTTCTATGCCTGGGAAATGTTTGCATTTCTATGCTATGGAAATGTCTGAATTTCTATGCTAGGAAAATGTTTGAATTTCCATGCTTAGGAAATGTTTGAATTTCTATGCTTAGGAAAGGTCTGAATTTCTATGCTAGGGAAATGTTTGAATTTCTTTGCTTAGGAAATGTTTGAATTTCTATGCGTAGAAAATGTTTGAATTTCAATGCTTTAGGAAATGTTTGCATTTCAATGCTTAGGCAATGTTTGAATTTCAATGCTTAGGAAATGTTTGAATTTCAATGCTTAGGAAATGTTTGAATTTCAATGCTTAGGAAATGTTTGCATTTCTATGTTTGAATATCAATGCATTTACAAAAAAAATATGCCTTCTCATGCTCGAAAAGGGGTTTCATTCCTGTGTAGAGGAAAGGTTTAACTTCGTGTGCTTTGGAAATGTTTGAATTGCTGTATAAAAGAAACGTTTTCTTGAGAAATGCTTACATTCATATTCTTGGAAAATTAATATTATGGAAAATGTTTGTATTCATATACTTAGAAGTTGCCTTCTTATTCTTGGTGAAATTTTGTATTAATTTACTTTGGGAAGGTTTGAATTCTTGTGATGATGAAAGTTTTGTATTCTCGTGCTTAAGAAAGGAAATGTTTATATTCTTATTGAATGTTTGCATTCTTGTATTTAGAACAGTTTTGTATTATTTTGCTTAGAAAAGGTTTCCTGTGCAGTGCTCAAGAAAAGTTAGCATTCCTGAGCTTCGAATAAATTTGTATTTCTGTGGTCAGGAAAGGTTTTTATCTATAGCTTAGGAAGTTTACATTTTTCGTAGTAATGAAAGATTTGCACTCCTGTGTTTTCGAAAGGAAAATAGTCCTGTCCCTAGAGAAGGACTGCCCTTCTTGGGGAAAGTTTCACATTCATGTGCCTAGATAAAAATTGCGCATACTTTATGTGCTTAGGAAATGGCATTCATGTGCTCAAGAAAGACTTGAATTCTTGTTATGACTTTAACTTTGAAAAGGTCATAAATCCCGTACATTCAGCTCGTCGGCAATTTTGCCAGTCATACACTTTGGAAAGGTTGGTGGCCCTGCGCTGACGCGTCGGAAGTAGATTCATTATTGCAAATGTGAGAATGTCTCGTGGCATGTTTTCCCCACATGTAACATCTTGTGAAATTTCTTCTGAGAATTCAGATTTTAATCTGGTAGCTTAATTGAACAACTTCATTTCGCTTACAGAAGGGCTATTCAGTTCAGTAGATCACGTACAGTTGGACACATAAATTCCTGGTACATCTAGCTCTGAATAAGTGCACCCAGCCACACCCTTACTGTGCAGCGAGTACCTCTCTTCTTACATCTCTCCCTACACTATATGTTTGGTTACTCGCCGCGAAGTAATAGTGTTACAGTGTGCAATTCTTTGGAGCGAGATGTGCCAGGGATTCCTGTGACCAACTGTACATAAATATATCTTTATTGCATTGCTTTACAGTAGTAATTTGGTTATGCACATAAGTGGTTTACTGAAAAGTTTTTTTTTCTCTCTCTCTCTCTCTCTCTCTCTCTCTCTCTCTCTCTCTCTCTCTCTCTCTCTCTCTCTCTCTCTCTCTCTAACAAAGAATTTATTAAATAAATTCAATAAGAGACAAAGAAAAATAAGCAATTATTGTATAAAATTAACTTTAAGAACAAATCAACGAAATGTACATCACTCACAAAACAGTGACTCACATAAATACGGGCATTTTATCAAAATGCATCTCTTACATCAGAATAATTCACTGAGGTACATCCTTTAAACATGGGCAACTTGCTGAAGTAAATCCCTTAAAATCTTCGTTTGTCTCTGCTAGGAACAAACAAAACAAACTCTTGTCTCTTTCCAAAGTCCATTTATTTAGTTCCATTATTTCTTGTCGCATAAGTGTCTCTGAACATTAAACTTTATTTACAATATATTTAACTGACTTAGATTAACGTATTTAGTGGTATTTTTCACCTGTAATGAGTTATTTTAGCACATTGAACTTCATGTTAATTTTTAAGATATTTTTTCCTTACGTAGAATGAACTGTAGCGTTTTAGGAGTATCTCATGTTTATTTTTATTTTTCATAATGAAGGTCTTGGGCACCCAATGGGCCTTCGGTTAAAACATATCTAAAGCACTTTTATATACCTATATATGTGAACATATGTTTCGAAATAATAATTTTCCTCTTTTTGTTATGGATTTTAACCATCCTTCAGTTTACAAATGTATTCCCCTTCAAAATCTCAAATGAATTGATCTATTTACTGCCTTTTTTCTGACAGGATCCTTCTTTCTCTAACTGATTTGCAACCACCATACTTTCGCTGCTCATAAGTGAAACAAATTGAAGAGTTATTTTCACCTACAGAAGCTAGTTTCTACCGAATTCTGGAATTGGTGTTGCAAATTTTCCCCCTTTTGGATATTTCAAATAGAGGAAACTGTCATATTAGCATTAAACTGCAAATAGTTTATTCATACTGATGACGCAATTCGCACCTTTATGATGACAGGTGTTGTTACAGGCGGCCGCAGTTTACAATAGCAAAGTCAATAGTAGAACATTAAAGAATGTTTTGATGGAGAGAATCCCAACGTCACTCTTTTCATAGTCTGTTGAGACGTGTCTTCCTTTGGCCATACCAGTAAATTTTTACAGATTCCTCTTAATAAACAAAATTGTTTATCAAAATCACATGCTTAGGCGAGGCTGTCAAATTTGAACCGCGAGATAATCTCCTTCCTCTTTCAAAGTATAGACCGGGTTGAGATAATCTCCTTCCTCTTTCAAAGTATAGACCGGGTTGAGATAATCTCCTTCCTCTTTCAAAGTATAGACCGGGTTGAGATAATCTCCTTCCTCTTTCAAAGTATAGACCGGGTTGAGATAATCTCCTTCCTCTTTCAAAGTATAGACCGGGTTGGCATACATTGTAATGCCTTAAAATACCTTAATTTAGCTCGAAAGCAGTAGGGAGGTGAATGAGGGTTATCGATTTCAGTTTTTTTCTACACATAAATGAATTTATCTATATTTTTCCGTATTTCCTTTCCTCTCTGGACTACTTTTCCTTGTTGGAACCCTTAGGCTTATAGAATACTGCTTTTCCAATTAGTGCTGTAGCTTACCTAATAATAATAATAAAAATAATAATAATAATAATAATTTAAAATTAACATGAATTCAAATATAGTCACAGAACCACGTCCATGATGAAAAAAAATATACAACAATATACAACAATATACTGTATATATATATATATATATATATATATAATATATATAATATATATATATATATATAATATATATATATATATATATATACACATACATATACACTACAATCTCTCTCTCTCTCTCTCTCTCTCTCTCTCTCTCTCTCTCTCTCTCTCTCTCTCTCTCTCTCTCTCTCTCTCTCTCTCAGTGCCAACTCTGTGTCCCTGTCAACCTGTCTACCCTTTGCACTCCTCATTTCTTGTATTTGTGACATATGAATCAGATACCAAGCGGATAATTCATAGAATGAAATCTCTCCTTCAGTATATTTCATTATATGGAGTATAAACATCTTCATTTAAACTGAATTTTGGGCTTGAAATGATTCATTTCTTTTTCATAGATTTGGATATTTAAGAAGAGTTATTATAAATATTGATTTTTCATGGACTTGGGTGATTAAGAATCAGATCATTCATAGATTTTCGCGTTTATTTTTTTCATTAGAAGTATTGTACACCAATTAAAGAATATAATTATTTAAAGAAAATAAAACTCTTTCGCCGCAAAACAAGTTATACTTAATAGTTTTCACAAATGAATTTCTTGGGACTTCAATATTTTTATTATTATTAAAATTATTATTATTATTATCATTGTTATAATTATTATTATGATTATTATTATTGTTTTTATTATTATTATCATCATCATCATTATTATTATTATTATTATTATTATTATTATTATTATTATTATTATTCCAACTTATGCCAACAAACACCCTTAGTATCAGACATATTATTTGATCTTCAAATTCCCGTAATACCTAAAATATATTTTCATCCTGATTCTTCTGAACTACCACTTTCTGAAATCATTATTCCCTCTTTCAAGTTTCCTAACTCATATGAAGTTAAAATAACTTGAACTTAAGGTTTTTTTCTTTTTTTTTACGAATGACGCTCAAGTTCTTTTCATAGTTCACCTTTTCATTTTCTCATAATCATTATTAAGAACTTCGTTACCAATCCCAACGTCCCAGACCTTCAAGTTGATTGTAGTAAGTCAAAATAGTAATTCATAATTTTTCTTAACTTTAAAGTACTACTAATCATCGCGTCCCTGTTTTTATATTCTATTTAAAATCCAAACAGTTCATTTTTATATTCTATTTAAAATCCAAACAGTTCATTTTTATATTCTATTTAAAATCCAAACAGTACATTTTTATATTCTATTTAAAATCCAAACAGTTCATTTTTATATTCTATTTAAAATCCAAACAGTTCATTTTTATATTCTATTTAAAATCCAAACAGTTCATTTTTATATTCTATTTAAATTCAAAACAGTTCA
>NC_090751.1:25360527-25472025 GCF_036898095.1 Palaemon carinicauda | reverse complement strand
CTTGCCCCTGCCCCCTTCATCTTACCCTACCTTCACCATTATTTTTTCAATGTTATCTTTAAGAAATATCCTACCACTATATTATATTTCGTAATTCTGAGTTTATAATAATATCACAAAATTTTTACATATGCTACACTGTGTTTAGGTTCAGCGTTCACCTTCACCAATAGCAGCCATTCAATACTTTTCCTCCATAGTCTTTTTGTGTTTTCTTTTCTGTTATCTTTGCTTTCCATAAACAATCTGGTTCTCAAATTTGTTTCATGCTCAAGTTCTCCATTTAGTAGGTTTCCAGAATATGGCTGTCATTATCCCACTGGTTCTGTTCAACAGGAATTTTTCAATATTAAACTTACCCGATGATCATATAGCTGTCAGCTCTGCTGCCCGACAGAAAAACCTACGGGCGGAATACGCCAGCGATCGCTATACAGGTGGGGGTGTACATCAACAGCGCCATCTGTCAAGTAGGTACTCAAGTACTCGATGTCAACACAGAACCAATTTTCTCTCTGTCGTGCCACTGGCAAGACCTACTAAATACGCTGTTACTAACTGGATTTGTTTTCACAACTATTTGGTGAAGTACACTATTCCAGTTTTGAGCTTTCGCTATGCAGGGGTTTTATCTTCATTTCAAAACTTGAACTCGTTTTGGATAGATTTGATTATGGTGACAAGAGAGTATGGACTCTCTTTCACTTTTAAATGGCCGACCCTTCCCTTAGACGGAAGTGTGTTTAGTAATTTTGCTTAACACGTTATAGATCTATATATTTTATATCTCTCCGCCTTTATTAGGCCTCTTCGATTAACTTTCCATTTATTATCAACATATAAAAATAAATTTTTATGTTTTGTTTATATGCGACCTTTCCTGATAGTAGGCGGTCCTAACTTGGAACCGAAGTTAATCAACGTTGAGCCTGTTATATCGTATTTTACCTTTAAAGAATTTATAACTTTTTAAATTTAATGTTTTATGAAAGAATTTCTTTGATAGTCTCGTACTGTTTTCAAAGATGAACTAACGTTTAGTTTTTTTAGTCTACGCAGTTGTTGACGTTCAGGACGTTCAACATGCGCTCTATCGTTACGATAGAGAGAGAGAGTGTTTCACGGTTTCACTTTGCAGTAAGAGTAAACCGATTCTGGCGTTTCGTTCATTCTTTCTTAGCTTAAATGGTTTAAATTCTAAATTAAAGGAACTTTTTATTTGGAAAACCTTTCAGTTTTTTCCTTTAGCAAATAACATGTTTTGACGATATATAATTGGGCTCTTCTCTCAGTTGCGAAATCAAGAGAGAAAGAGAGAGAGAGATAGAGACGGAGGGAGAGAGAGGAGAAAAAAACGTTTCGTTCAAGCGGGTAACGTTGTTCTCGTTTTACTCTCCTCCCTAGTCGCTGTAGGGGAAGAAGGTAAAACGTTTCTAGGGTTTTATTCTTGTTCCCAGGCTATGTGCGGTGAGAGATTGTAAACGTAGTTTATTTGATCTAGTGTTTAGTCTCTTTCCCAGCCACTGAATTCTTTATCTTTATATATGTTTTCTGTTGCATTATACGACTGTTTTCGCAATTACTACCTTTTAATGAAGGGTAGGATTGCGTGTTTCAGGTAGAAATCAGTAAAAGTTTCGATTTCAGTGAAATAAGTGCAAAACAGAAAATCAAAGTGATAAAGTGATATGCGCAAAGTGTTACAGTGTTGCGTCCGAGGGTTCGTTTGTTCGTGCCTGTCGTTCACCTAGTCCGGGACCTCTTGCAAGCTCCCAAGCCCAGGGGAGAAGTAATGTCGAACGACTTATGGGTTCGAGAGGCCTTGATCAACGAACAGACGTTTTTCCCTCCGTGGTTTCGGGCGTATCTACCAAGATCGCCCCACCCACACAAAGACGAGAGAGCCCATTTACTTCTCGTCTGCGGAAGAGGTTTCTCATAAGAAACCTTGGACCAAGGTCTCGCAGCTTATTAAGTGCAAGTCGGTCCCTTCCGCGCAAGTCCAACGGCCCAGGTGTAGCCACTGGGTCAGTTCGGACTCGCTGCAGTCATCCAACGACTGCACACCTCCCAAGAGAGGCAAGGTGGTACCGCAACAGGCAGTAACTCCGTCTGTTGCCGCACCCGCTGTTTAGAACCTCAGTCACAACGGACAGTAGCTCCGTCTATTGCCGCTTTTGTAGACCCTAAGTGGTCTTTACTGCAGTCTATGCAGACTCAATTAGCTGCGGTTATGCAGGAGTTTCGTGCGGAGAAGGTTAACGCTGCACCCGTTAGCCTACAACCTGCCACGGTTGTGCGCCCAGCTCACGCTGAGGCTGCCTGCTCCCACACTCCGACTGCGGAGAAGGTTGACGATGCACCCGTTTGCCTACAACCTGCCACGGTTGTGCGCCCAGCAGACGCTGCGGCTGCCTGCTCCCACACTCTGGCTGTGAGAGCTCCTCCACCCATGCGCAGTCGACCCTGCCAGACGCATGCTGACTCCCACAGACGCACGGAGCACTCCGTTGACGTGCGTGTGCTACCACAACAACAGGAGGGTGGAGTTAAGCTGCCGTGTTTTGACACGGTGCGTCAGCCTCCGCAACCCACTGTGGTTACCGCCACTCGCCCGCAGCAGACTAGTCAGTCAGGAGTTGAGGCTTCCCCACACAGCTTTGGTTGTTGCCAGCTCACAGACTGTCAAGCAGTTACATAACGTTGCCTTCTGGTCTGCTACTAATGCACCAGTGCTGTATGTCCTCACGCGCCTGTTGTGGTTGACAGTTCAGTTTTTTGACAGTTCACAGACTGTCTGCAGTTACATAACATTGCCTTCTGGTCTGCTGCTAATGCACCAGTGCTGCATGTCCTCACGCACCTATTGTGGTTGACAGTTCAGTTTTTGACAGTTCACAGACTGTCATGCAGTTACATAACGTTGCCTTCTGGTCTGCTGCTAATGCACCAGTGAGACCCTCACTGAGATAACCTAGCTTTTCTCGGGCAAGGTTCCTGTAGATGAGAAAGTGCTGTTCTCCCTCCTACTGATATTCCTTTGAGGACTCTGTCATTTGGAGAGTAGCTTTAAGCTGCTTAGCCTCCTATGAACTTTTGTCGAGCCTTTGAAGTTTTGCTGTACTATTATGTCACACATAACAAGGCTTACAGGGATGGTAAATGGTTCCGCTTCAGTCGCTAACCCCGTCTGTTGCCACACCTGCTCCCGTAGACCCTAATGGGCTTTGCTGCAAGACATGCAGTCCAAGCTTGTGTCCTTGATAGAGGACTTAATACGGAGAAGAACCTTCTGGCCAACAACCTTCCTACCGGTTGGTTGTGCGCCCTGTTGACGCTGAGGTATCCTACTCGCGTCCGCCAGTTGAGGTGGTTCCTCCACCGATGCGACCCAGTGTGGGTTGCCGCTCGGAGGTGGTTGTTGACTTTCAGTGTGTCACTAGGAAGACGTACAACAACCAGCAGAGGTGACTTGTTGTGACGCAGTGCGTCAACCTCAGCAACCCGGTAGGGTGTTGACTGCACAACCCAGACAGTCTAGACAGTTTCGGGTTGACGCTGTACTTCCTCGCGTCCCCATGGTTGACAGTTCACAGACTGTGCAGCAGTACCATGATATTGCGTCCGGCCCCGTCACGCATCCACCAGTGCGACCGGATTCAGCGAGTCAGACGTTGCCCACTCCGTTGCCGTTTCCTCATCAGTTTCGGATGAGGAACCCTCTGATGAGGACGTTGCTGAACAAGACGATCAACCCCCAGCCCTGCTATCCATCCAGAAGATGCTGAAGAAGGAACACTGCCCTGTCAGGCTGTGGATGAGTCTGGTAAGGACTCTGTCATCCGTGGTTCAATTTGTGTCACTAGGAAGACTACACCTCCGTCCTCTTCTATACCATCTAGCTTTTCACTGGAAAAAGGACAAGACGCTAAAAGCGGTCTCGATCCCGATTTCCGGAAAGTTAAAGTCTGGTCTGACTTGGTGAAAGGACTTTTTCAACCTTAGAAAGGGTCTTCCCCTGACTGTTCAGACTCCCAACCACGTTCTCTTCTCGGACGCATCGGACGTAGGCTGGGGTGCGACATTAGACGGTAGGGAATGCTCGGGATTATGGAACTCGAGTCAAAGGACAATGCATTTCAACTGCAAGAAGCTACTGGCAGTACGTCTGACCTGGAAAAGCTTCAGGTCTCTCCTTCAAGGCAAAGTGGTGGAGGTGAACTCGGACAACACACGGCTTTGACGTACATCTCCAAGCAAGGAGGGACCTACTCTCTGACATGATACGAGATCGCAAGGGACCTCCTCACCTGGTCAACAGGTCTAGACTTTTCACTAGTAACGAGGTTCATCCAAGGCAACTTGAATGTCATAGCAGATTGTCTCAGTCGGAAGGGACAAATAATTCCAACAGAATGGACCCTCCACAAGGATGTATGCAAGAGACTTTGGGCCACCTGGGGTCAGCCAACCATAGATCTCTTCGCAACCTCGATGACCAAGAGGCTCCCAATAGTTTGCTCACCTATCCCGGACCCAGCAGTAGTTCATATAGATGCATTTCTACTAGATTGGTCACATCTAGATCTATATGCATTCCCTCCGTTCAAGATTGTCAACAAGGTACTGCAGAAGTTCGCCTCTCACGAAGGGACAAGGTTGACGCTAGTTGCTTCCCTCTGGCCCGCGAGAGAATGACTCACCGAGGTACTTCGATGGCTAGTAGACGTTCCCAGAACACTTCCCCTAAGGGTGGACCTTCTACGTCAGCCACGCGTTAAGAAGGTACACCAAGGCCTCCACGCTCTTCGTCTGACTGCCTTCAGACTATCGAAAGACACTCAAGAGCTAGAGGCTTTTCGAAGGAGGCAACCAGAGCGTTTGCTAGAGCAAGGAGAACATCCACCCTTAGAATCTACCAATCGAAGTGAGAAATCTTCCGAAACTGGTGCAAGTCAGTATCCGTATCCTCGACCAGTACCTCTGTAACTCAAATAGCTGACTTTCTCTTATATCTGAGGAAAGAACGATCTCTTTCAGCTCCCACTATCAAGGGTTACAGAAGCATGTTGGCATCAGTCTTCCGTCACAGAGGCTTAGATCTTTCCAACAATAAAGATCTACAGGACCTCCTTAAGTCTTTTGAGACCACGAAGGAGCGTCGTTTGGTTACACCTGGTTGGAATTTAGACGTGGTACTAAGATTCCTTATGTCAGACAGGTTCGAACCGCTTCAATCAGCCTCCCTGAAAGATCTCACCTTTAAGACTCTTTTCCTGATATGCTTAACCACAGCTAAAAGAGTCAGTGAGATTCATGCCTTCAGCAAGAACATCGGATTCTCATCCGAAACGGCTACATGTTCTACAACTTGGTTTTCTAGCCAAACACGAGCTGCCTTCTCGGCCTTGACCAATATCGTTCGATATTCCAAACTTATCGTATGGTTGGAAATGAACTAGAAAGAGTATTATGTCCTGTAAGAGCTCTTAAGTTCTATTTAAAAACCTTTACGAGGCCCGTCTGAAGCTTTATGGTGTTCAGTTAAGAATCCATCTTTGCCTATGTCAGAGAATGCTTTATCCTATTTTATCAGACTGTTAATATGAGAAGCTCATTCCCATCTGAATGAGGAAGACCAAGCTTTGCTGAAGGTAAGGACACACGAAGTTAGAGCTGTCGCAACTTCCGTGGCCTTTAAATAAAATAGATCTCTGCAAAGATATTCAACGCAACCTATTGGAAAAGCAAATCAGTGTTCGCGTCTTTTATCTTAAGAATGTCCAGTCTCTTTACGAGAACTGCTACAATCTGGGACCATTTGTAGCAATGAGTGCAGTAGTGGTGAGGGCTCCACCACTACAATTCCCTAATTCCATAAACTTTTTAATCTTTCTCTTGAAATGTTTTATTATTGTTTTTGGGTTGTCCGGAAGGCTAAGAAGCCTTTCGCATCCTACTTGATTTAGCGGGTGGTCAAAGTCATTTCTTGAGAAGCACCTTGATTAGAGGTTTTGATGAGGACCTTTAGTATGGGTTGCAACCCTTCATACTTCAGCTCCTAGGAGTCGCTCAGCATCCTATGAGGATCGCGAGGCTCAGTAAGGAAGACGTACTTAAAAAGGCAGAGTAATTGTTCAAGTCGACTTCCTTACCAGGTACTTATTTATTTTATGTTTGTTATTTTGAATAACTGCTAAAATGAAATACGGAATACTTAGCTCATAATAATGTCAACATGTAATGCTGGTCTCTACCCACCCCCCTGGGTGTGAATCAGCTATATGATCATCGGGTAAGTTTAATATTGAAAAATGTTATTTTCATCAGTAAAATAAATTTTTGAATATACTTACCCGATGATCATAAATTAAAGGACCCACCCGTCCTCCCCAATAGAGACCCAGTGGACAGAGGAGAAAATTGGTTCTGTGTTGACATCGAGTACTTGAGTACCTACTTGACAGATGGCGCTGTTGATGTACACCCCCACCTGTATAGCGATCGCTGGCGTATTCCGCCCGTAGGTTTTTCTGTCGGGCAGCAGAGCTGACAGCTATATGATCATCGGGTAAGTATATTCAAAAATTTATTTTACTAATGAAAATAACATTTTTCCATTTATCTTCTGTAAAGTGCTGTATACACTCTTTCTTGCTGCTTTACCATTTTTTCTCATTCTATTTGCTTTACAGGACACATTGCTTTATTAGTTCCTCCTCCTCTTCCTCCAGCTTTGAGGCTTTCTCTTGCCCTGAACAATAACCTTAATTCCATAACCAAGACTTTATCTATTCTTGAGGCCACACCACACCTTGAATACTAATACTGAAATGTTTTTATCTTTTCATTAGATTATATCAGTTGGGTATTAAATATCAATTGGTTACTAAAGGTTTTCATGAATAGCCCAAAAAATGCTCAAAGTACCACAAAGTCATTGGGTGTTAATAAGTTGCTTAGAAGGGTAAGAATAATGCTCTGAAAATGGTTCATAAGGTTACATTGTGTTTTATAGTAGATGATAATTTTGAACCAAGCATTTTACTTTTATTTAAATCATTTTAAAGTTTGTTTATTTTGTAATTTGAATAAAGTAAAAAGTGATATTTTTAACAATCTTGTTTATTTCAGGATATTTGACTGGTCGCTAGTCAAATTAAAATCCACTACATTTAAGTATTGGAGGCTTCAGGAGAATATTTCCTATTGTCTGGATTTTGAGAGTCGTCTTCCCATCAATATGCGTCCATCCATATCCAGACATCATTTACACTGGTGTGGTACCTAGACCTTCACTTACTAATACTAGGGAACTTTGAGTAGAATGTATGTTTTACCAAAACTTTAGTGTGATTTTTTTTTTTTTTTTTTTTTTTTTTTTTTTTTTTTTTTTTTTTTTTTTTGTAAAGTCCTACTATCAAAAATATTTTCTGGGTCGACCTGTGGCGGCCGGTGAAAAGAGTCCTTCTTATATATCTTTTCTGATAAAACCTTCCAATTATACCAGAGAAAGATAAAAGCATGGAATGCTGAGGTTACTACCCTCGCGCGAGCACCTTTTGGGTGTCGTGTATAAAGCAAAGGCGCGTGAAAACCACTATTCACAGGTTGTCTTCCATTTAGTTTATTCCTTCGTCAAAGGGATGGGCCGATACAAAGGCCCTAGCCAACCACCATCGCCCCACCACCACGCCACGACGCGAGCGCCATCTGAACAACATCCTTCTTTTTGGACTGATAGAATAGTGTGTAATTTGTGGTGCTCTCGATCGTTTTTAACATTCATGGATTTATTTCGTCATGTCCGAAGCTCCATCTTCACACATTCCAATATTAAGTACCATAGTTTGTTTTGACAGCTTTTTATTGTACCGGGCTTTTGTTTTATATCCAGTATAGTTTGTTTTATTATTCCCGTCTGGCCCTTCATGGCGGCCATTGTTTGTTCACTTGTTTGGGAATTCATCTTTGTCTGCCCGTTTAGTACTCTGTCACTTAGGTTCTTGGTTAAGTCCTGGCCTTATGCCTTTAGAACCGTTATTATTTTTGTGTTTTTATGCTCATGGTACTTTTTGCTATCAAGTCCAGCCTACGAACGAGATAGCGGTCTAGCTTTGTTATTGTTAGTACCCGCCCCTCCGGGGCGTTTGTCACTCGACTGTGCTATTTATTTTAAGTTTTAGCAGATGCTATTCTTCGTTCGTAGTCTTATCTTGATGTACATTTTTATTTTATACGTTTATAATAGTGTTGTGTGATTTTTAGTCCTGATATTATGTCCAAGAGAGCGAGAGCTTGGGGTCCCCGTTTTCTGTTCGTAGTCACGAGTTACCCCTTTCTCTCGTTTTCTTTCTTAGCTCCGGTGGGTGAGCGGATTTCCCGTTTTCCGTTTTGTGCGTTCAACGGGTTCTCCCTCCCTCACCTCTCCCCCTCTGGGTGTATGATAACTTACGAGTTATTTATTTTTGGTTACTTTTCAATTGTTGGCGTTATTTTAGGTCTGTGTTTCGTCCTCTCCCCGTTACGGCTCGGGAGTAGTTATGAACGTTTTCCACTCCGCCTTGAGTTCTACTCCGGCTTGAGGGATTCTCAATGACTTTCGTTCTATTGTTATATTTATATATTGTTTACTGCATGGGACGGGCTTCATATTGTTTAGATACGACCCTCCGGTGGCCCTTACTGCGGTCTCAGGCCACGGCCATATCCACAATAGCCATTGTTATTACAATTGTGTTTTTATTCACAATAATTATTCAGGACCTTTCTTCTCCCTCCGGCCTCACCGGGGATCGTAAATACGCTTTGCTATGATCTAAGCCTTTGCCTTTAGCTGCGGCTTGTCTTTTATATCTTTCACAATTGAATTATTAGCCACAATTGAATTATTCAGGGCATCTCATTATCCTCTGGCGTCCCCGGAAGTCGCCCATACACGTCACACTTATTTGCCTTGCCTTTGGCTAAGGCGGCATTATTCAGGACATCTCATTACACTCCGGCTTCACCGGAGGTCGCCCATACACTTAACACTTATATTTGCCTTGCCTTTAGCTAAGGCTGGTGTTTATATTTATTTTAAGGGCATGTCACTGCTTCCCCGACCCTCGGAGGTCGGAAGATTGCTTTAAGTTATTTATCCTTATGTCATTAACAGACATTAGGTAAATTACAAATATACAAACAGTTGGATATTATAGTGCCAACAATGGTATGGGGTGAATAGCGATTTAAACGTTTAGCGATTTAGTCTGTTAGTTTGTACTCGCCTCAGGAAGGCTCGATTTAGACTATATCCTTGTTTATTGGTTACATTGTCGTTATTCTTCGTTCTTGGTTATTACAATTACTAAAGAAAAAAAAAAAAGCAATCAATTTTTTACTTTTCTTATATTATTGTGTGATGTTAGTTTTTTATTATGTAACCTTGAGAGTGAGAGCATAGGGTGCTCATTTATTAGCTCGAGTAAGAGAGGTGAATTTTCCGTTCTCCGTTTTTATACGATCACGAGTTATTCAGGCCTCCTCTTATTATCAGAGTTGATGATAGTACGTTTAATGATATACACGTTTTATTGATGTGGTTACTGTTAATATAGCTAACACTATTAGTAGGAACGTTAGTGTATGAGTCATTAATTGGGGTCCTTTTATACCGACACCCTTAGCTCCGCCTTGAGTTATGCTTAGCTCCGCCTTGAGTTATACTCCGCTATAATGGATACTCATTGGGTGAGAACTAGTCAGATATTTGGAGTGCAACGGTGAAATCCGGCACTCAGACTCCGGCTGAGGCCTTTTGCACACGAACCTTTGTCATGTTTGATCTCAATTACACCTTTACGGCCCCTTTTTTTCATCGAATCTCCGGCTTCGCTGGAGATAACACAAACATTCATTGAGGTTAATGTTATCGTACCGGTGACGGTCACGATCTCACGGTGACGGGCCTTTGCTACCGGATCTCCGGTACAAACAGAGATCAAGCAGACGTCCAGAACCGGAGTTAACAATGTGATACCGATGAGGATTTCACAGTTTCATTATTACGGTCCCTTTTTCATCGAATCTCCGGCTTCACTGGAGATAGCACAGACATTCAGTATTGGCCGCTGAGGATCACGTTTTCACGATGACGGACCTTTGTCACTGGTTCTCCGGTACAAACAGAGATCAATCAGACGATCAGAATCAGGGTATGAACCCTTTTTCATGAATAATCACAATATGGTCATTACGATCCTTTTCATCGAATCTCCGGCTTAACCGGATATCGTACAGGCGATCAGCATTGAGGTTAATATTAGATTTCCTCTGGTGTTCACGTTGTCACTATGATGGACCTTTGTTTGTACCGGGGATGGTTACCGGAGCTCCGGTACAGACAGAGATCACTCAGACCACGGGTGGCCAATCTTTTGTTTTACCTGTAAAGGAAAGGATTTAACATGAATACAAAAAATATAGGAACGTAACTATGCCTATATTTATGCATATATTTAATTCTAACTATGTATAAATATGGATAAATATCCATCCAACATCGTGTTCAAATAGAATTAGATTAATTATGCCTATATTTATGCATATTCAATCCTAACTATGTCTAAATATGGATAAATATCCATACAACATAGTGTTCAAATAGAAATAAATTAATTATGCCTATGTTTATGCATAGTCAATTCTAACTATGTCTAAATATGGATAAATATCCATACAACATAGTGTTCATATAGAAATAAATTTCCACCCAGTGGCGAATGCGCCAACAGTGTCACATTTCATGAATACAAGTGTCGCACTATACCCCAAAAGATAGTACATTAAATGACTTGTCTTTAAAATTGCTTTTTAAGAGTTATACAGCTGATCCCAGCCTGTGAATAGGATCGCTAACCAAAGTTCAAGGAACATCCAGACTTATGTCCCCTTTCTGTTACAGAAGGTTCGCCTGCATGGTTCCCATCAGGATGATGATGAAACTCTCTGGCCTGCAAGAGAGGCTCTCCGCCCTTGGGTATCAAGGTTGGGAAGGAATGCTCCATCTAGAGGTCCCTATCTCCTCGGAGTGTCCTCTCTAAGGTTGGACGACGACCCCATGGACGGGCAGGTAGGTGGGGATGAGTTTTGAGCCTTCAGCTTTGCAATTACCTACGTCACCGACCTAGGACCCTTAAAGGATCCTGATGTTCATGTTACCCTGCATAAACCGTGACTGCTAAAAGCAACACATTCTAGGGAAAACCAAGGGGCTATGACGCAGCTCTAAGGTAAGGTGGTGAGTCAGAGCCGTTCAGGAACTCGGATGTAGGTGGTACCATAAATCTGGATGGCATAGACATCCTCCCTCTGGGGGACCTAGATTTTACTCCCAGGTACCTTGGTTAGGTTAGACAAGGTACCGAAGGTAACGGTATTATTTCCTAAAGGGCAGGCCCGATCTGTCTGGACCAGGATGTTGTCAGCCTGGGGGGTACGATAATTCCAAGCTCTGCCCTTCCAGTTCGACCTACACGTTTGTTGGTCTGATCGGGTCAGTTGTGGGAAGTACGTTCTGTCTGAGACCTCTATCAGACAGGAATCGATAGTCGGTTACCCACTCGTCATCACAGCCTTCCTCTGGTTCGACGCCTTTGCATCTGAATCCCCATCATCAGGTGGTCTACCTCACTGATTCCCCAGGTACACAGCCCAACCCCGTTGGGATGTTTTGCCTACATACAGCCCTAGATCCGAACCCTCAGGCTCCTTTCATGGGCACCAGAGAGGAAGATACAGGAGTAGAAGACAGTCCCGCCATCAAGGCGGACCTAGGAAAAAGGGGGCTCGGAGAAGGGAAGGACCTAGATTCACTCCCTCACAACGCGGTGGTCCCGGTAGGGGGAAGACTTTACCACTTTCGAGACCATTGGACCTTCGGTCTGTGGGATCATAGCATAATCTCTAACGGTTTGAGATGAAAATGGCCTCAAGGTCCTCCTCCTCCGCCAGTGACCTTCTCCCAGAAATCCACTCCCATCCTGAAAGAGTACACCACAGGGTTACTTAGGAAAAAGCAATCAAACGGGATCGATCACTGAAGTTCCAAAGCCGCCTGTTCACATTTCTGAAGAAAGGCTTGTCGGCATTGAGAGAGGACCTGGACTTGTCAAGCTAAACTCTTTCATTCTCTGCGGCAAGTTCCGGATGTTGACTATCTCTCAGGCACGGACCTCCCTCGTCACTACCTCTGTCGATCTTACCGACGGCTATTAGCTTGCGCCTATAGCTCAAAACTTCTCTTCTTATCTGGGTTTCCGCCTAAGCAGGAAAGCCTTTGTGTTCAAGACATGCCCTTCGGCCTCAACATTGATCCCAGGATATTCACGAAACAGGGAGAGGCAGTGTTAGAACAACTCAGGAACCAAGAGATACAGATCATTGCTTATCTGGCCGGTTGGCTCATTTGGGCCCGGCCGGCCATAGAAGGCAACAGAGCTACGAAGGAATTACTTCGATTGCTCGACAACCTGTGATTTCGGGTCAATCTCCAAAAGTCTCGCCTGCGACCATCAGGCCACTTAGAATGGTTAGCCATTCAGCGGGACCTTTCGAAGCACACGTTGTCTCTCCCTTCCAAAAGTAAGAGGAATAGGTTCCAAGATCAAGAATTTTCTCAAACACAAACAGGTGTCCAAAGGGCCTAGAAAGTATCCTCGGCCTTTTCCAATTCACTTCAATAACAGATCTCCTAATAAAAGCCAAACTCAAAGACATCAATCGATTTTGGAGAAAGAGAGCTACAGTACCTATAAGAAGACAAGGTCTCGAAGATCCCCTCTGTCTGGAAAATGAGACTACGCCCATGGTCCGAACCGAAGAACCTCTCCAAAGCGGTTCCTCTACAATTCCCACCTCCACAAGTGACATTCCATTCAGCCGTGTCTCTAAGTGGATGGGGGGATTAGTCCGAACATCAGATGTTTCAGGTTCTTGGTCACTCGCCATGAAACAGTCCCATCTCAATGTTCTCGAAGCCATGGCAGTGTCCTTGACCCTGAAGAGAGACTCTCCCCCGAGGTCGACCCACATCAGAGTAGTGTCAGACAGCACAGACGCGGTACACTACGTCAACAGGGGAGGATCCAAGTCACCCAACCTGAATCAGATCCTGGTCACTTTCTTTGCCTGGGCAACAGAAAAGAACTGGTTCCTGTCAGCACCTCACCTAGCGGGAGGCCAGGATGTGAGAGCGGACTCACTATCCAGGACGAGTCCCCTGGAGTCAGAATTTCATTCCGGTGGATACTCAGGCTCGTTCCAGGCATCCAGGTAGATCTATTCGCAACTCAGATCAATCACAAACTTCCTTGTTATGTGACCCCAACCCTGGACCCTCAGGCTTATGCCATGGACGCATTACCCCGGGATTGGAACCATTAGAAGAAGATTTCCCTATCTCCCCCAGTGAATCTTCTAAAAACTTTTACACCAACTACGCTCCTTCCGGGGCGCAGTGGCTTTAGTACCACCTCACTGCCCAAGAACAGTTGGTTTCCTCTCCTCCTCGAGTGGAAACTCCGTCCCATCCGGATCCCGTTCCTCAAACTGACCCGAGTATTCCAAACTCACTGTGTCAGATTACTCAAGGATGGCCAAAACTCTAACTTTGTAGCCTACAGGAAGTTGGCAGCTCGTAGAGACGCGAACATTGAACCGGAAAAAGATTTCTTCATCGAATCAGACAAAAGGGACTCGACAATTCGCCAATATGATTCGGTCGTTAACCCCCAAAATAGGTGGTCCCCTTGGAAGGTTATTCCTCTTCTCCAAGATACTTCTCTATGTCCGGTCACCACTCTCAGGGCCTTTTTAGCCAGGACTGCTACCCGATCGTCTGGCCCCTTGTTTATCAGAGAACAAGGAGGTACCATTTCCATACGTGGTATTAGGCAATAGATCCTATACTTCATTAAACAAGCCAATCCGGGATCATTTCCCCATGCTCATGATATCCGGTCCGTAGCTACCTCCATTAATTATTTCCAGAAGATGGACTTTGATGACCTTATAAAGTTCACGGGTTGGGAATCTCCTATGGTCTTCAAACGCCACTATCTAATGAACTTACAGGCTCTTAAATACCCAACAGTTGCAGCTGGGAGCCTTATCTCTCCCCAGTGATCTTTTGTTCTTCCTTTCATCCATCTCTTTTCTTCTCCCTCCTACCCGCCACTCGCACCACGACGCCGCTTCCTTGGTGGTTCGTTAGCCCTAAGTTTATTACATATTAGGTTATTATGATTGTAACTATTGTTGATTACCGTTGTTATAGGGTTGGGATATTCTTAGCCATGTCAGTTTTGTTGCATGTTTCCTCTGATACTCGGAGGCTTCCCTGTTATCATGTTGGTTTAACCTTACTGTACTCCCACCATGCCCTGTGGCTAGTTTATATGTTATGCCTACTTACCTTAATTATTTATGATTTTCTTTACATGGTGTTGTTTCTCTCCCCTCATTAAATTAGTTGTTATTGTTGGGCTTGGAAGGCATTCTCTGGTACATTTTCACCGGCCGCCACAGGTCGACCCAGAAAAGGGATTTTGACGAAGGAAAAATCTATTTCTGGGGAGAGGCCTGTGGCGCCCGGTGAAACCCTTCCCCTTTATTTTACACGATCCCACCCTTTCCTTTCAAAGCCGTCATGGCCATTACAGAAGGATGTTGTTCAGATGGCGCTCGCGTCGTGGCGTGGTGGTGGGGCGATGGTGGTTGGCTAGGTCCTTTGTATCGGCCCATCCCTTTGACGAAGGAATTAACTAAATGGAAGACAACCTGTGAATAGTGGTTTTCACGCGCCTTTGCTTTATACACGACACCCAAAAGGTGCTCGCGCGAGGATAGTAACCTCAGCATTCCATGCTTTTATCTTTCTCTGGTATAATTGGAAGGTTTTATCAGAAAAGATATATAAGAAGGACTCTTTTTCACCGGGCGCCACAGGCCTCTCCCCAGAAATAGATTTTTCCTTCGTCAAAATCCCTTAATTAAACTGTTGTAGATACTGTGACAACTCATAATCAGTAATTGCTTCTATATTTTGTGTCAATTCCAGTAAGTTCTTGCAGCTGTTGACATTTACGGGACTGTTGTTAGCAGGTCATTGTCTTATTGTAATTTTCACCATTCCATCCATGATAAGTTCTTTTTTAAAGCACACTTCAACAATTGGCAATACAGTACATTTCTTTTTTCCTTTATTTATTCTGTAATTTTTTCTCTTAGATGTTGAGATCCATTTCTCAGATTTTTCATTCTTTTCTTATGTTTGTTAATACTGTGATTTCTTTTTAAATTTTGTAGACTTTAAAGAAAAAAAGTTCCTTATTTTGTGTTTTGTATCATATAGTTAATGTTTTTAGCTGCACTTTCTCATTACTGATTTTTTTTGTCTGTTCAGTGTTTTATTGTTAAGTAGGTTACCAAACTACTGAGTTTCTATTTTTGAGTCATAACACTGTCCTTTGTTGGGCAATGTATAGGCTAGTTGTCAAAGAGTCATACTGGGGCTTGTTTTCATAAGATATATAACTTTCACATTTGATACTTAGTGTAATACAGTATAGCACTTTTCAGGGTACCATTTTTTAACATCTACATGAATGTTGATAAAGCTTTGATTGTTTGATTTGGTGACTTTCTATTTCTGAGCTTTGGGATTTGTCATATATTGTCACTTGACGTACTGTATACCACTATAGCCTTAAAGCATTGAGGCTTGCGAGTCTAGGATTGGTGAGGCCCAGTGTTTCTAGACCCACATGCTCTTGCACTAAAATGAGTCAATTGATAAGATTTGGTTAGTTTTAGAAATTTGTCAATCCCTGCTGTTGTCTGATATTAGTTATCATTACTGTATTATACTTTTTGGAATACTCTCTCTCTCTCTCTCTCTCTCTCTCTCTCTCTCTCTCTCTCTCTCTCTCTCTCTCTCTCTCTCTCTCTCTCTCTCTCTCTCTCTCTCTCTCTCTCTCTCTTTTTTTTTTTTTGATTTTCTTGTATCTCATGACAAGTACTGTATATACTCTGCTCCCCCTTCCATCATAAGTTGAAATCATCATGGTATTATGTTTTCCAGTTTATGGATACCTTTTTTTTTAAGCAACTTTATTTGTAATATCTTTCTAGTGCAAACATTTACAAATCTCCCTCCATTACAAGTGCCTAGTTGCATGCTATACCTAGTAGTACAAATCTTGTACACCAGTCATAAATTTGTTGTGTGTTTATTGATAGGGTGTTACCTTAATGCCCTTCAGCCAGACTTCTGCTATTGTAGTACAGTGTCCTTTCAATACTCATTTCAAAATTAGAGCTTCACCATTTTTTATTTGTTTCAGCTAATGGAATACCTGACTACTGTGCTACTATATTTTGCAATCCTGAGTTTCTATTGATATCTTGTTACATCTGCTACAAATTGTTTAGGTTCATTCCCACACCTTTATCAGCACCATCTGCTCAGTCATTTTTTTTTTTTGTCTTTTTGTGGATTTTTCTGTCTTTTTTGTGGATTTTTCCGTTAGAATTGCTTTTCATAAACAATTGCCATTTCTCAAATTTCTGTTTTATACTCAAGGTCTCCATTCAGTATGGGTGTCATTAACCCACTGGTTCTATTCAACTTGAATTTTTCCATTTATCTTCTATAAAGTAAACACACACTCTTTGCTGCTTTACCAGTTTTCCTCATTAAATTTGCTTTATAGGATACTTTCCTTCCTTCTGCTGCAAATAGTGATTTGATTCCTCCTCCTGCTTGGAGACTTATCTCTTACCCTATACAGTACACCTTGATTCCGTAACCAAGGCTTTATTTATTCGCAAGATCACCACACGCCTTAAAAACTAATACTGAAATATTTTAACGTCCATTATAATATATTAGTTTTAATAAATATCAAATTTTTACTTAAGGTTTTCATGAATAGCCAAAAATGCAGAAAGTACTCAGAATGGTAAGAATAATACTTTGAAAAAGCTTCATAAGGTTAGATTGTTTTTTTTATAAAGTTGAATCTATATCAAGTTGAATCTATATCAAGTTGATGATTCATATTTCAAGTGAGGAAACGTCAAATTTTTTTTGGTAACAACCGGTATTTTCTTTAATTTCATTGATATATATGATTATTTATATGTAGCATTTTAGTCTTTCATTTTTTAATTTGAATCATTGTAAATTTTAAGTTTATCCTTTATTTTGTATTTTGAATAAAGCAAAAGTGATATTTTTAACAATTTGTTTCTTACAGGAACTTTGACCGCTCACTAGTCAAATCAAAATCTAGTACGTTATTCCCTTTTAGAGCTCTTAATCATTAAGGGTTTGAGGAGAATATTTCCTATCGTCTGGATTTTCAAGGAGCGTTTACCCTTACCCTTCAGTACACATGCATCCAACTCCAGACATCATTTCCACTGGTGTGGTATTGAAACCTTCACTTATTAATACAGTATTAAGGAACTTTGATTACAAGGTATGTTTTGCTAAAATTTCATGGGTTGATTTTCAACTTTTGTTAGACTTATTGGCTATACTCATTCTTTTAATGAGGCAGATTTGCACTGACTCGCAGGGGTGCCCTTTTGGCTCGGGAAAAGTTTCCTTATAGCCGATTGGTTAGAAGTATTTTTGTCCGATTACCATAATTTTTTTTCAAATAATTTTCAAGTAATGTGAATCAAAACTTAATTACTAACCTAAATTTCTCCCTCAAATATATGTTTTGTCAGTAAGTAATGTTAATGAATAAAAGAGGTTATAAAGTATTGTGATGGCAAGTCTAAATTAATCAAAACTTAATTACTAACCTAAATTTCTCCGTCAAATATATGTTTTGTCAATAAGTAATGTTAAGGAATAAAAGTTATTTTGACGAAGGAAAAATCTATTTCTGGGGAGAGACCTGTTACGCCCGGTGAAAAGAGTCCTCCTTTACACTTTACTGATGTAAATCTTCCAAATATACCAGAGAAAGATAAAAGCATGGAATGCAGAGGTTACTACCCTCGCGCGAGCACCTTGTGGGTGTCGTGTATACATCAGGGGCATGTGAAAACCACTACAGTATTCACAGGCTGTCTTCCATTTAGACAATTCCTTCATCAAAGGGAAGGGCCGTAAAAAAGGCCCTAGAAACCACACTTGGACCACGCCACCGTCACCTAACACGAACGACCTCTAGGTCATCCTTCTGCAAGAACATATGGCTTGGCAAGGAAAGAGTGGGTCTGTACAAAAATAACCGGGAAGGGTTTCACCGAGCGTCACAGGTCTCTCCCCAGAAATAGATTTTTCCTTCGTCAAAATCCCTTTTCTGGGTTGACCTGTGACGGCCGGTGAAAATATACCAGAGAATGCCTTCCAAGCCCAATAAAGTAATAACATAATGAGGAGAATACAAACACCATGTAAGACAATAATATAATATAATATTGTAAGTAAACCTCGAATTACAAACTATACAAATGACATAGGGAACCTAAGGCTAAATAAATATGAAGACAAGGAATCAACTGAGTGTCGAAACGCAAAAGGCATCAGACCTTACATGTCTAAGCATATCTAAACATTAAAGGAACGGTAACTACAATAACAGTTAAACCATAGGAATTAAACATGGTAAGTATCATAGGGTTAACGAACTACCCAGGAGAGTGGTGACGTGGTGTGAGTGGCGGGTAGGAGGGAGAAGAGAAGAGATGGAAGAAAGGAAGAAGAGGAGATTAATGGGGAGAGATAAGACTTCCCGCTGCCACCGCCGGGTTTTTAAGGGCCTGTAAGTTCTTTAGATAGTGGGGTTTGAAAACCATAAGGGATTTCCAACCTGTATATTTTTTAAGGTCATCAAAGTCCCTGTTCTGGAAGTAATTGATGGAGTTATCTACTGACCGTATATCATGAGCATGGGGAAATGATTCTGGATTAGTATGTTTAATGAAGTAGAGGATTTGTTACCTGATACCGTGAATGGAAATAGTACCTCCTTGTTCCCTGATAACCAAGGGGCCAGACGAGTGGGTGGCAGTTCTAACTAAAAAGGCCCTGAGAGTGACTGAACACAGAGAAAGGATCCTGGGGAAGAAGGATAATCTTCCGAGGGGAGCAACTATTTTGCGGATCCTCATTTTTAGCTAGGAAAGCTTTGTCTGGAGAAAGGAGTACTTCGGCTGAAGGGAGGAAATCTATGTTTTCCGGGTTTCGTGAGAGAGCTGCTAGTTCTGATATTGTAGCACCTGAGGCCAAAGCCGTTAGAAATAAAGTCTTCCTAAGAAGAGTGATATAAGAGCAGGATTCATTGTCTGTGTCCGTCGCAAGTTTGAGGACATCGTTCGGAGACCAAGAGACCTTTTGTGGCCGAACCGAAGGTCGAAGCCTAGCACATGCTTTTGGAATAGATGAGAAATAGGAATCAGCTAGGTTAATGTTAAACCCAACAAGGAAGAGCTTCTTCAAAGCTGACTTGATGGTGGTTAAAGTGCTAACTGCTAGGCCTTTGTCAAATAGGAACCTAAAGAAAGAGATGGCTAAATTCAGAGACATACGAGTATGGTCTGAACTCTTAGGAAATCTGCTAGTTTCTTAACGGCCGAATCATATTGACGAATTGTCGAGTCCCTTTTGTCTGATTGGATGAAGAGAACGTTTTCCGCGTCAATGTTCGTTTCTCTACGAGCTGCAAACTTCATGTAGTCCACAAAGTTAGAGTTTTGGCTTTCCTTGAGGAATCTGACACAGTGAGTTTGGATTACTTGGGTCAGTTTGGGGAACGGGATCCGGAAGGGACGGAGTTTCAACTCAAGGAGGAGAGGAAACCAACTGTTCTTTGGCCAGTGAGGTGCTACTAAAGCCACTGCCCCCCGGAAGGAGCGTAGTTTGTGTAAAACTTTCATTAGAAGATTCACTGGTGGAAACAGGTAAATCTTCCTCCAATGGTTCCAATCCAGGGTTAATGCGTCCATGGCACAAGCCTGAGGGTCCAGGGTTGGGGTCACTTAACAAGGAAGTGTGTGATTCATCTGAGTTGTGAAAGATCTACCTGGAGGCCTGGAACCAGCCTGAGTATCCACCGGAATGAAATTATGTCTAGAGACCATTCTGATTCCAGTGGTTTTGTCCTGGATAGTGAGTCCGCTATCACATTCTGGACTCCCGCTAGGTGAGTTGGTGACAGGAACCAGTTCTTTTCTGTTGCCCAGGCGAAGATAGTGACCAGGATCTGATTCAGGTTGGGTGACTTGGATCCGCCTCTGTTGACGCAGTGTACTATGTCTGTGCTGTCTGACACTACTCTGATGTGGGTCGACCTCGGAGGAGAGAGTCTCTTCAGGGTCAAGAACACTGCCATGGCTTCGAGAACATTGATATGGGACTGTTTCATGGCGGGTGACCAAGAGCCCTGAAACATCTGATGTACGGAGTAATCCCCCATACACTTGGAGATGCGTCTGTATGGAATGTCACTTGTGGAGGTGGGAATTGTAGAGGAACCGATTTGGAGAGGTTCCTCGGTTCGTACCATGGGCGTAGTCTGTTTCAAGACAGAGGGGATCTTCGAGACCTTGTCTCTTAAAGGTACTGTGGCTCTCTTTCTCCACACTCGATTAATGTCTTTGAGTTTGGCTTTTAATAGGAGATCTGTTACTGAAGCGAATTGGAGAAGGCCGAGGATTCTTTCTAAGGCTCTTTTGGACACCTGTTTGTGTTTGAGAAAATTCTTGATCTTGGAAGCTATTTCTCTTACCTTTTTGGAAGGAAGAGACAACGTGTGCTTCGAAAGGTCCCACTGAATGCCTAACCATTTCAAGTGGCCTGGTGGTTGCAGGCGGGACTTTTGGAGATTGACCCGAAATCCCAGTTTGGCGAGAAATCGAAGTACTTCCTTCGTAGCTCTGTTGCCTTCCATGGCCGACCGGGCCCAAATGAGCCAACCGACCAGATAAGCAATGACCTGTATCCCTTGGTTCCTGAGTTGTTCTAACACTGTCTCTCCCAGTTTCGTGAATATCCTGGGACCAATGTTGAGGCCGAAGGGCATGACTTTGAACGTAAAGGCTTTCCTGCCTAGGCGGAAACCCAGATAAGGAGAGAAGTTTCGAGCTATTGGCACATGATAATAGGCGTCGGTAAGGTCGATAGAGGTGGTGACGGACCCACGGGGAAGTAAGGTCCGTACCTGAGAGATAGTCAACATCCGGAACTTGTCGCAGAGAATGTAAGAGTTTAACTTTGACAAGTCTAGGTCCACTCTCAATGACGACGAGCCTTTCTTCGGAATTGTGAACAGGCGGCCTTGGAACTTCAGTGATCGAACCTGTTTGATTGCTTTCTTCTTGAGTAACTCTGTGGTGTACTCTTTCAGGATGGGAGTGGGTTTCTGGAAGGAGGTCACTGGTGGAGGAGGAGAACCTTGTGGCCATTTCCACCCCAAACCTTTAGAGATTATGCTATGAGCCCACGGACTGAAGGTCCAATGGTCTCGAAAGTGGTAAATTCTCCCCCCTGCCGGGACTATATCATTGCGAGGGAGTGAATCTAGGTCCTTTCCCTCCCTGAGCCCCCTTTGTCCTAGGTCCGCCTCGATGGCGGAACTGTCCTCTACCCCTGTAGCTTCCTCTCTGGTGTCCACGAAAGAAACCTGAGGGTTCGTAGCTAGGGTTGTATGCAGGCGAGGGCATCCAAACGGGGTTGGGTTGTGTACCTGGGGAATCAGTGAGGTAGACCACCTGTTGAGGGGGATTCGGATGCAGAGACGTCGAAGCAGAGGGAGACTGTGATGACAAGTGGGTAACTGACGATTGATGGTAATGACCCCGGTTCGTCTTGTAAGGGGTAAATCTCTGCTTCTTCTTGAAGAAAGCTTGCTTTTGGGCTTCGACCTTCTTTTTGGCAGTGAGGCCCCGCCTCACCTGCAATTTTGGTTTGCTCTCGCATCATCTTGTAGATCCTTGTTCACCTCCTCCTGAGGGAAGAGGGTTTTACCCCAGCAGGATGAAGCTATCAGCCTGTTTGGTTCATGTCTGATAGAGGCCTCAGACAGAACGAATTTCCTACAACTAACCCGAGCAGACCACAAAGCGTGTAGGTCGATTTGGTAGAACAAGAGATAGGTTCTTCGTGAATATCCGAAACAAGGTCTCAGTGGGATAAAGCGAGGCTAGGGACTCCGCGAGGTGGGGTCCGTCTCCTTAAGAGCCGGCATGGCAGAACCTTCTTTGACAACTTGAATAGTAAGACCTGTCAATTTATCCGTAATAGGCAAGGTAATAATGGGAGCAGTTGTAAATATGGCGTAGGCCCCATTGTGTGGGGTGCGCTTTGAATTAGCGTACCCCCAGACCGACAACGTCCTGGCCCAGACAGCTTGGGCCTGCTCTTTAGGAAATATTACTGTTACCTTCGGTACCTTGTCTAACCTAACCAAGGCATGCTCTTTTAAACGGATGAATCTGTTGAATGGGAATTCTAGTCCCGGAGGGTAAATTCTAGGTCCTCTAGAGGGAGGACGCCTATGTCATCCAGAGTTATGGTATCATCTATATATGGAGCATGCAAGGCAAATCTCTATGGGTTGTTTTTATCGAAGGAGGTTACTTCGATGCGTCTGGGGCTGTAGGGGGAGGCATCCAAGTTCCTGAACGGATTAGATTCGCCACCATATCTTTGAGCTTCATAGCTCCTTGGCTTGCCCTAGAATGTGTTGTATCTGCTGTTGGATTTGCTCTTTAACCATATCCCTGATCAGGTTGGCGGGGAAGGAGGGATCCTGAGCACGACCCGCCGACGAAGCCCTGGACTTAGCAGACTTCGTCTTTTAGCAGTCACGGTTTTATGCAAAGTAACATGAACATCAGGATCCTTTGAGGGTCCTAGGACCGGTGACGCAGATAATGGCAAAGCTGAAGGCTCGAAACTCACCACCACCTACCTGCTCGTCCATGGGTTCGACGTCCAACTCTAGAGAGGACACGTCCCCCTCCAATAAAGCTTCCTCTTCTGTTGGAATGGTTGCTCTAACCACCTCAATTAACGGGGCTGCTGTCTCCAGTGGAACTGCCGCAGTAGTAGAGCCCGGGAACAGGCGAGAGGCCATGTCTCCGTCGAGGAGATAGGGTCCGCCAGATGGAGCATTCCTTCCGAATCTTGACACCCAAGGGCGGAGAGCTGTTCTTGCAGCCCGGAGAGATTCATCATCATCCTTAAAGAGGTGAAGGGATTAGTGATGAAGGAGAAGACCGTTCTCCTCAATAAGCGATGTATACATATATCAAGAACAAATTAAATCATTGCCAAAGGATACCAAAAGGAACAAATTAGAACCAACTTACATCATCGTTCAGGAGTAGGGAGGACAGCTCGTAGCAGAGTGTGCATGACTCCGGGAACCATACCATGTAGGCGGACCTTCTGTAAAAGAAAGCAGACATAAGTCTGGATGTTCCTTGAGATACTGGTTAATGATCCTATTCACAGGCTGGGATCAACCAAAGTATCTATAAAATAATAATATATATGTATACATTTGTACATGTATATAATATATATGTATATATTTAATTATATATATGTATATATATGGATAAATATCCATACAACATCGTGTTCAAATAGAAATGAATTTCTACTTCTTACTTGGGATCGAACGCTAGCCCCTTCTAATGAAAAAGCCAGGTCGAAACCAACCATGCCATGAGAGGCCATTTTTCTGGATAACATTAATTGTGTGTGCCTAACATGGTTCTATCATTGCTAGCTAGAGCTACAAATTAACATACTGTATAAAGTCCAGTAACCACGTAACATGTAACTATAAACCTCATCGGTAAAATAATGTTAACCTCGGTTCTGAACGTCTAAGTGATCTCCGGTGAAGCCGGAGATCCGGTGGAACAGGACCGTAATAATAAAATTGTGATTAATCATGAAAAAGGTTCGTGTGCATAAGGCCGAAGCCGGAGTCTGTGTGCCGGGTTTCACCGTTGCACTCCAAATATCTGACTAGTTCCCAACCCAATGAGTATCCATTATAGCAGAGTATAACTCAAGGCGGTGAACGTTCCGAAGAGAACGGAACTACGGATGGCGGCATAAAGCGATCCCAAAATAATGACTCGTACACTAACGGAACCTATTAATAATGCTAGCTATAAAAACAATTAGAATAGCGCCATCGTTATCCCTGCGTGTCGTAAGAGGCGACTAAAAGGGACGGGACGAGGGGGCTGGGAACCCCCTCTCCTGTATAAAAAAATCCTGTGAGACGTTATCAGAGAGATGGTGCTGGGGGGAGTGTGACTGCTCCCCGCACTCTAGTTTTGGGGTAGCTAGAATCGGATTGAAGGTAAACAGCAGCTACCGACCGGCGGTCCCCCACCACTGACAGGTGGGTAATTACCTGTCCGGTCGTTAACGACCTTGTTAAGGTTTTTCTGCTGTATTTTCCAGCTCACGCTAGAATATCTCCCCTAGTAAAGAATTCGGGTTTGTATGTTAGGAAAAATACAAACTCTGTTATAAGTTTGTCATTTCTTTCAACTGCTTAGCTTTGGGATTTCTCTCCCATTGTCACTTGACATATACAACTACAGCCTTCAAGCTTTGAGACTTTTGAAAGGTTTGGATTGGGAAGGCCTAGTGTTTCTAGATCCACATGTTCTTGCATTAAAAGGAGTTAATTGGTAAGATTTGGATGAGAAATATGAATCAGTTAGATCAATGTCAAAACCAATATGGAAGATCTTTTTCAAGTCTGACTTGATTGTAGTAATGGTATTGGCTGCCAGGCCAGATTCGAAGAGAGTCCTGAAGAATGTCACAGTTAGGTTCATCGTCATTGTCTCAACTTGGGAATATTTCAAGAACTTAGCTAGTTTCTTGACAGCTGAGTCATATTGACGGAGAGTAGAGTCCCTTTTGTCAGATTCCATGAAAATAGTATTCAAAGGATCGATGTTTGCACCACGTTGGGCTGCGAACTTCATGAAGTCCATAAAGTTAGGGCATTCAGAATCCTTGAGGAACCGAACACATTGCGAGTTTGCACTGTCTTTGTTAACACCGGATTGGGAATCCACTGGGGGCGAAGACCTAGTTCTAGTAACAAGGGGAACCAATTGCTCTTGGGCCAGTTGGGGGCTACGAGAGCCACTTGACCTTTGACGGATCTGAGTTTGTGCAGAACTTCAGCAGGAGATTCACCGGAGGAAACAGATAAATAGTCTTCCAGGTATTCCAATCTAGAATCATAGAGTCCGTGGCATAAGCCTGAGAGTCCAGGTGACAGGTGCCACTTGTGCATTGCCGCCATAGGGAAAAACTTCAACATGATGTGGTTTATTTGGGCTGATCAGGAGCCCCCTCTGTTGAGGCAGTGTACTTTGACTGCACTGTCGAGAACCAGTCTGATATGGAGATTCCTGGCTGGATTGAGACGTTCACTGGGCGACACGGGTCTCTCGCCCAGAAATAGATTTTTTCTTCGTCAAAATCCCTTAATTGGTAAGATTTGGTTAGTTGTAGAAATTTGTTAATCCATGCCAATATTCAAACTGTATCCCTCTTAACGAGAGAATGCCTTGATGAAGTCATTGGGCTTCAGTACGGCATATCATTCCCGTGCTGAAGGCTTGTGACGGGCAAGAGGGCTCTCGAACTGGGGAATTTCTTTTCCTCAGTTTGACTCTAAATTTCTCTTTCTTTTTCTATTACCTCTTATTGTTTATTACTCCTTCATAATTATCAGCTGTCTCCAACCTTGCTGTCAAAACACTCTTACCCATTTCCTGTCCAGGTTTTTTAGAGGGGACATTGTATCCATGATCGGTTTTTATTTCAAAATCAATTGTGGGAGCTGTGGTGGTCTTGCCAACTGCCCGAAAATGTTTGGACACCTAGGAGTGTCAGTATTCCCATACTGGCACGTGGAACTATCTCGTAGGAAATTTGGCCTTCGGATTCCAGGGGTTGGCTATTTTATAGAGATAGGACTCTCGGCATTCTGTCTGGTTTGCCTGCCACTATGATTAGAGTGGGGATGATTGTATTCTTGAAATGCTCTCAGTCCCATCAAGCAGGTTTGGGATACACTTGAGCCACTCTAATCATAGTGGTACCATCCCTTTGTGGTAGGGTAGGGAGTGGACATTTGGTAAGCAGCTTTCACAGGTGTCATTGGTGGAGAAATTAATTCCAGGAAAGGCTAACGGTGTCTTCTTTGGAATTTCAGACAGTCTTAATTTTTTCTCTCCCTTAAACTTTATTTTTTTTCATTGTTATTATGACCCCTTCCCTCCCCTTAAAAAAATAACTAATGAGTAAACTTAATATTCCCTGTACCCCTGGATCAAATGGCGAACCCCAGACACCGTTGACGACTTCTGCTTGTTTAAATAGGGAAAGCTCTGTTGACAACCTCGGCATTAAAAAGGATTCCTCCAACAATACTTTTCTGACCAGTGTTGTTAAAGACAATTTCTGGGTCGACCTGTGGCGGCCGGTGAAAAGAGTCCTTCTTATATATCTTTTCTGATAAAACCTTCCAATTATACCAGAGAAAGATAAAAGCATGGAATGCTGAGGTTACAACCCTCGCGCGAGCACCTTTTGGGTGTCGTGTATAAAGCAAAGGCGCGTGAAATCCACTATTCACAGGTTGTCTTCCATTTAGTTAATTCCTTCATCAAAGGGATGGGCCGGTACAAAGGCCCTAGCCAACCCCCAGCGCCATACCACCCACGCCACGACGCGAGCGCCATCTGAACAACATCCTTCTTTCTGGGTCGACCTGTGGCGCCCGGTGAAAAGAGTCCTTCTTATATATCTTTTCTGATAAAACCTTCCAATTATACCAGAGAAAGATAAAAGCATGGAATGCTGAGGTTACAACCCTCGCGCGAGCACCTTTTGGGTGTCGTGTATAAAGCAAAGGCGCGTGAAATCCACTATTCACAGGTTGTCTTCCATTTAGTTAATTCCTTCGTCAAAGGGATGGGCCGATACAAAGGCCCTAGCCAACCCCCAGCGCCACACCACCCACGCCACGACGCGAGCGCCATCTGAACAAAATCCTTCTTTTTGGAATCTTAAGTGTTATATTTTTTTGTGGTGCTCTCGGTCTTTTTTGTCAATCGTGGATTTATTTTGTCATGTCCGAAGCTCCATCTTCACACATTCCAATGTTAAGTACCATAGTTTGTTTTGACAGTTTTTTATTGTACCGGGCTTTTGTTTTATATCCAGTATAGTCTGTTTAATTATTCCCGTCTGGCCTTTCATGGCGGCCATTGTTTGTTCACTTGTTTGGGAATTCATCTTTGTCTGCCCGTTTAGTACTCTGTCACTTAGGTTCTTGGTTAAGTCCCTGGCCTTATGCCTTTAGAACCGTTATTATTTTTTGTGTATTTATGCTCATGGTACTTTTTGCTAGCAAGTCCAGCCTACGAACGAGATAGCGATCTAGCTTTGTATTTGTTTAGTACCCGCCCCTCCGAGGCGTTCATCACTCGACTGTGCTATTTATTTTAAGTTTTAGCAGATGCTATTCTTCGATCGTAGTGTTATATGGATGTACATTTTTATTTTATACGTTTATAATAGTGTTGTGTGATTTTTAGTCCTGTTTTTGTGTCCAAGAGAGCGAGAGCTTGGGGTCCCCGTTTTCTGTTCGCAGTCACGAGTTACCCCTTTCTCTCGTTTTCTTTCTTAGCTCCGGTGGGTGAGCGGATTTCCCGTTTTCCGTTTTGTGCGTTCAACGGGTTCTCCCTCCCTCACAACTCCCCCTCTGGGTGGATGATAACTTACGAGTTATTTATTTTTGGTTACTTTTCAATTGTTAGCGTTATTTTGGTCCGTGTTTCGTCCTCTCCCCGTTACGGCTCGGGAGTAGTTATGAACGTTTTCCACTCCGCCTTGAGTTCTACTCCACCTTGAGTTCTACTCCGCCTTGAGTTCTACTCCGCCATGAGGGATTCTCAATGACTTTCGTTCTATTGTTATATTTATAAATTGTTTACTACATGGCACGGGCTTCATATTGTTTAGATACGACCCTCCGGTAGCCCTTACTCCGGTCTCAGGCCACGGCCATATCCACAATAGCCTTTGTTATTACAACTGTGTTTGTTATTCACAATAATTATTCAGGACCTTTCTTCTCCCTCCGGCCTCACTGGAGATCGTAAATACGCTTTACTATGATCTAAGCTTTAGCCTCTAGCTGCGGCTTAGCTTTTTATCTTTCACAATTGAATTATTAGCCACAATTGAATTATTCAGGGCATCTCATCCTCCGGCGTCACCGGAGGTCGCCCATACACTTCACACTTATATTTGCCTTGCCTTTAGCTAAGGCTCCTTTATTCAGGACATTTCATTACGCTCCGGCCTCACCGGAGCTCCGGTTTCACCGGAGGTCGCCCATACACTTCACACTTATATTTGCCTTGCCTTTAGCTAAGGCCGGTGTTTATATTTATTTTAAGGGCATGTCACTGCTTCCCCGACCCTTGGAGGTCGGCGGATTGCTCTAAGTTAATTATCCTTATGTCATTAACAGACATTAGGTGCATTACAAATATACAAACAGTTGAATATTAAAGTGCCAACAATGGTATGGGGCGGTATCAACTTAAAAGTAATATTTGGTTGTTAGGCCAATGCAATATTGGTGCTTAGGGAATTCAGTGAGTGCCGGAACTCTAGAATAATAGGTTTTTTATCCCCTTATCAGAGTTTCAAGAAACACCAGACTCATGTCTCCTTTCTTTTACAGAAGGCCCGTTGTACTGCTGAAGGATGCCCTGCCTCGTTTAACGACCCCGTTGGGCATGACCTCTGCCGCTCTCATGCACACTGCTCCATTCTCTTTATCCAGGAACCGGGACAGGCCCAATACCCGGTCTGGTTCCCGGATTTGTGCTCGCTCTGTTACGAGCTGTCGTCAACTCTACTGAACGATGATGTAAGTGGGTTTTCCCTTTGTTCCTTATTTCTCGTTGGCAGACACTAATATAGACATGAATATGATATACACAGTATATTTAGGAGGGCAAACCCCCTCCTCCATCACTAATCACTGCAAATCTTACAGGCCGATGATGTCTCTCTTCGTTCAGCAAGGGCTACTCTTCGTCCGTGGGTGTCGGGCTTCGGCAGGAATGCCCCGTCTGGCGCACCCTATCTCCTCGATGGGGACATGGCCTCCCGCCTCTTACCAGGCTCGACTACTGCTGCAGTCTCCCCTGACCTTGCTGCCCCCTTAATTGAAGAAGTCAGGGCTACCATTTCCGTGGAGGACGAACCCCTCGTACCGATGGACGTGGCGGGTCTGGATATAGACTTAGAACCCAGGGACGAGCAGGTAAGTGGTGCCGAGTTGGTGGAAACCCTTTTCTCTCCTACTCCCTCTCCTACCTCTTCCTTTCTAGGTTTTGATAACTCTAAGGCTTCTCCTCGGGATCCCTATGCCTCCGTACGACCCAAGGTGAAGCCACTTCGAACTTATAAGACTTCAGCTTTGCCAGTATCAACGTCACCGGTCCCCGGACCCTCGACAGCTCCTGATATTCATATTGCTCCTCGTAAAACCACTACTCCTAAGAAGTCTTAAGTCTACCAAATCCAAGAAAAAACCAACGGATGGCTTTCAGGTATCCTGGGCTGATCTCCTCCCCATCGAACTGATCAAAGGATTGGTCAGAGATCAAGTTCAACATCACTCTGGTGCGATAACAGAGATTAAGGATATGATGGCTACTCTGATCCGCGCCGGAACTCAGTTTCCTCCCCCTTCTGCTCCAGACGCATCGAAGCTGCCGCCCATCGATAAAAACAATCCTTGGCGGTTTGCCTTGCATGTTCCATTCGTAGATGGTTCCCTAACTCTGGAGGGCATAGGCCCCCGCCCTCTAGAGGACCTGGAGTTCTATCCTCCGGGCCTAGCATTCCCGTTCAATGGTTTTGTACGGTTAAAGGAACATGCATTGGTCCGTATGGACAAGGTACCGAAGGAAACGGTCATATTTCCAAAAGAGCAGGCCCAGGCTATCTGGGCCAGAACACTATCAGAGTGGGGGTGTATTAACTCCAAGCTCACCCCACACAAAGGTGCCTACACTATTTTTACGACAGCGGCCTCCATCTCTTTGCCGCTCATAGACAAAATCACAGAGCTGACTATACAGGCCATCAAGGAAGGCTCTTCCATGCCGGCTCTCAAGGAGACGGACCCCACCTCGGCAGCCTGGGATGCTGCGGTTTCTACCTTCACGGTGTTCCAAATCACCCAACCTGAATCAGATCCTGGTCACTATCTTCACCTTGGCAGCCGACAAAGACTGGTTCCTGTCAGCAACTCACCTAGCAGGAGTCCAGAATGTGATAGCAGACTCATTATCCAGGACGAGCCCACTGGAATCGGAGTGGTCCCTGGACATGCACTCCTTCCGGTGGATACTCAGGCGGGTTCCAAGTCTCCAGGTAGATCTATTCGCGACCCGACTCAAATACAAACTCCCATGTTATGTGACACCAAACTTGGAGCCTCAGGCTTATGTCATGGACGCATTAACCCTGGATTGGAACCATTGGCAGAAGATCTACTTATTCCCTCCAGTGAATCTTCTACTGAAAGTCTTGCACAAACTCCGCTCCTTCAACGGGGCAGTAGCTTTAGTGGCACCTCACTGGCCAAAGAGCAGTTGGTTTCCTCTCCTCCTCGAGTTGAAACCCCGTCCCTTCCGGATCCCATTCCCCAAACTGACCCAGGTGGTCCAAACTCGGACTGTGTCAGATTCCTCAAGGATAGCCAAAACCCTAACTTTGTGGATTTCATGAAGTTTGCGGTGCGTACGGACGCAAACATCGACCCAGATAATGTCCTCTTTATAGAATCGGACAAAAGGGACTCTACGATTCGCCAATATGATTCGGCGGTTAAGAAACTAGCAGATTTCTTAAGGACTTCAGACCATTCGGTTATGACTCCTAATTTAGCCATCTCCTTCTTTAGGTCCATATTTGACAAAGGCCTAGCAGCTAGCACTATAACCACTGTAGCGGGATGTATACAAAACACAACCCCCCCACACCCTTGATCACTCCTACTTTCTCAATATCCCACAATACAAACTTTCCCCTGACTCTACTTCAAACTGGACTCTTGGACAGAAGGAAAATGAAAACAAAACATAGCCTTAAAATTATATTCACCGCAACCAAAAGCAAAAAAATTCTGCATTCAAAATAAGCTTAACATATAAACCACCAACAACCAAAATATTTACTCGTAAAACAAATCATTAAATTCATAAATATACCAAAAAAACCGTATCACCATTCAAATAAAAAAACCCTAACAAACTTAATACTAAACCGCACACCAGCTCAAAATATGTGTTTTATATATATTACGACACCAACACTGTCGCCACACACAAGCCGAACTGTCCTTTCACGGCAAACTACCACTACAGTTTATGGTAACCGAAGAGTTCTTAATTTGCCATAACGGCCTCAACTCCTTGAGTCACAGGTGTCAGTATCATCATCATCATCATCATCGTCATCTTACACAATCTTTATAAACAGTAATCCAAACGGAAAATCCTTCAAACGGGCTGGGTCATTATGGCATCAAAATCAAGGAAATCGTTCAGTGCAATCAAATCGTAATCCTAATCGTAGTCCAGGTCATCAACGGTTGCGTAATCCAAGAGCAGTCTTAAAACAATCTAATACAGGCCAGGTCGTCAACAAACAAATTTACATTCAAGAAAACCTCTCCAAAGGAGGAATCGCGGCCTGCCAAAAAAAATAAAAAAACTTATGAACACTCCTAACTAACAACTATCGCACTATAATCAAAGATAAACAATAAACTTTCTATCATTCACGAACGCGCCTAACAAAAATGAATAAAAACAGTACTTACTCAGAATATAAAAAAAACACTAAACAGCCGGCTTCCGAAGAACAAAAAAATGCAGAACCGACTCCTTCTATCGTCCAAGATCTAATGCTTTCGCCCAAGACATTCATCACCGCCCTATCCTAGCTAAAAAATGTAAACAAACAACCTCAAATATACCAACAATCTTTCCAACTTCAAACAATCATTCGCTAATTATCCTTGTTCTTCGGCGCGCACCGCGGACACACAAAACACGCACACACAAACGCACATACACACATACTCTCTCGCGCACGCGCGATCTAGCAAACTAAAACAAATGAAATTCTTTCTTTCTTTCTTTCTCTCTCTCTCTCTCTCTCTCTCTCTCTCTCTCTCTCTCTCTCTCTCTCTCTCTCTCTCTCTCTCTCTCTCTCTCTCTCTCTCTCTCTCTCACAAAACTATGCAAATAAACACTTACTCTCTCTTGCGGTTTGACAAAACTTAAGTAAATAAACACTCTCTCTCTCTCTCTCTCTCTCTCTCTCTCTCTCTCTCTCTCTCTCTCTCTCTCTCTCTAATGACAAAGCTAAAGCAAATAAAATGTCTCGATTTAACAATACTAAAACAACTCTCTCTCTCTCTCTCTCTCTCTCTCTCTCTCTCTCTCTCTCTCTCTCTCTCTCTCTCTCTGTGACAAAACTAAAGCCAATACTGTAAACACACTCTCTCTCTCTCTCTCTCTCTCTCTCTCTCTCTCTCTCTCTCTCTCTCTCTCTCTCTCTCTCTCTCTCTCTCTCTCTCTCTCTCTCTGACAAAACTTAAATAAATACACTCTCTCTCTCTCTCTCTCTCTCTCTCTCTCTCTCTCTCTCTCTCTCTCTCTCTCTCTCTCTCTCTCTCTCTCTCTCTCTCTCTGATTTGGCAAACAAAAAAAATAAATTAAAATAAAATTAATCCTCCACACCACCATTAAGTCAGCTCTGAGGAAAGTCTTCCTGGTTGGGTTTAACATTAACCTGGCGGAGTCTTATTTCTCATCTATTCCAAAAGCATGTGCTAGGCTTCGACCTTCGGTTCGTCCACAAAAGGTCTCTTGGTCTCTAAATGATGTCCTCAAACTGGCCTCCGACACGGACAATGAATCCTGCTCCTATATCACTCTTCTTAGGAAGACTTTATTTTTAACAGCTTTGGCCTCGGGTTCCAGAATCTCAGAACCAGCAGCTCTCTCACGAAACTCAGAGAACATGGATTTCCTCCCTTCAGGTGAGGTACTTCTTTCACCAGACAGGGCGTTCCTAGCTAAGAACGAGGACCCCCAAAATAGGTGGTCCCCCTGGAAGATTATTCCACTTCTCCAAGATACTTCTCTATGTCCGGTCACCACTCTCAGGGCCTTTTTAGCCAGGACTGCTACCCGATCGTCTGGCCCCTTGTTTATCAGAGAACAAGGAGGTACCATTTCCATACGTGGCATTAGGCAACAGATCCTATACTTCATTAAACAAGCCAATCCGGGATCATTTCCCCATGCTCATGATATCCGGTCGGTAGCTACCTCCATCAATTATTTCCAGAATATGGACTTTGATGACCTTATAAAGTTCACGGGTTGGGAATCTCCTATGGTCTTCAAACGCCACTATCTAAAGAACTTACAGGCTCTTAAATACCCAACAATTGCAGCGGGGAGCCTTATCTCTCCCCAGTGATCTTTTGTTCTTCCTTTCATCCATCTCTTCTCTTCTCCCTCCTACCCGCCACTCGCACCACGACGCCGCTTCCTTGGTGGTTCGTTAGCCCTAAGTTTATTACATATTAGGTTAATATGATTGTAACTATTATTGTTTATCGTAGTTATAAGGTTGGGATATTCTTAGCCATGTCAGTTTTGTTGCATGTTTTCCTCTGATACTCGGAGGCTTCCCTGTTATCATGTTTGTTTAACCTTACTCTCACTATGCCCTGTGGCTAGTTTGTGTTTTATGCCTACTTACCTTAATTATATATGATTTTCTTTACATGGTGTTGTTTCTCTCCCCTTATTAAATTAGTAGTTATTGTTGGGCTTGGAAGGCATTCTCTGGTACATTTTCACCGGCCGCCACAGGTCGACCCAGAAAAGGAATTTTGACGAAGGAAAAATCTATTTCTGGGGAGAGACCTGTGGCGCCCGGTGAAACCCTTCCCCTTTATTTTACACGATCCCACCCTTTCCTTTCCAAGCCATCATGGCCAATACAGAATGATGTTGTTCAGATGGCGCTCGCGTCGTGGCGTGGGTGGTGTGGCGCTGGGGGTTGGCTAGGGCCTTTGTATCGGCCCATCCCTTTGACGAAGGAATTAACTGAATGGAAGACAACCTGTGAATAGTGGATTTCACGCGCCTTTGCTTTATACACGACACCCAAAAGGTGCTCGCGCGAGGGTTGTAACCTCAGCATTCCATGCTTTTATATTTCTCTGGTATAATTGGAAGGTTTTATCAGAAAAGATATATAAGAAGGACTCTTTTCACCGGGCGCCACAGGTCTCCCCAGAAATAGATTTTTCCTTCGTCAAAATCCCTTTTATCGGCACTGGTGGAAAATGATGCTTGTAATAACAGTAATGCTTTACTCTCTGGTTCTGGCTCATTACCAGATCCAACAAAAAATCTGAAAATTCTCCACTTAAAAAACATACCAATTGGTTGTAGTTATGACATAATCCATGAAGCCTTCTGTAGATTTGGGGCAATCAAAGAAATTTTAATGGAGCTTAATGGTAGTAAAGGCTTTTGGGAAGCTTGGGTATCATTTTCAAGTTCTGAGATTGCTTTAGAAGCAAATAAAAATTTAGAGAGCATAAAAATTGACAATTGTTTGATTTCTGGGGCTCTATGTGATAAAGCACCAAGACACCTATAAGTATATAAACCAGAAGAATGGATGGAAAAAGAAATGGAGCATAGACTTCCAGAAGTAAGAACCCCCAAGCCCCCAACATGGATAATTGCATCTGGAAAGATAGATAATTATAACTATTATAAGATTAGTAAATTTATACAAAAAAAAGTTGGTTTAATTAAAAGTAAGGATATTAGTAGATACGGTAAGCAATCTGTTTTGATTAATGCAAAATCAGATACAGTACTCAAGCTCACATGCTTTGTGGCATGAAGGTTGCAGAAATTGATCCTATTAAGGATATTAAACCACATATGAGCTTCAGCTATGGTAAAGGAGTAGTTTTTGATAAAGATCTATATGAATTTTCAGAACCAGAAATTCTGGACATGTGTCCTGCTAATGTTTGGAAAGTAAGTAAGATCCCTCAAACAAGCATGGTAGTTTTAACATTTGAAACCCCTGTTATACCAGATCATATAATTATTGAGAATGAAAGAGTACGTGTTCGAGAATATAAACCTAGGCCTTTACAATGCTTTAATTGTTTCAAGTACGGTCACCCTTCCCGGTACTGCAATAATACGAAGATCTGTATTAACTGTTCTTTGTTAGAACATGGCCAATGCAACAGAGATACAACCTGTGCAAACTGTAAAGATAATCATAAATCAAATGATAAAAGATGTAGAGAATACAAGAAAGAAGAAGCTGCAATCTTGAAAGCAAATGCTGAACATATAAGTGTAGGTTATGCAAAGCATTTACTCAATCGGCAACTTAATTTGGCTCGTGCGGTTAAGATGCCAACAAAAGATTATAATCCACTACCCCTTACTACCACAGGGGGACCAGTGGCAGCACCTGGCCCGTCAGGTGCATCTCCCTTAGTGTTAGTAGCCCAGCCATCTGGGTCAAGTGCTCAGCCTATAAAAGCCAGAGCACAAACCTCCAAAGAGGTCAATATGGTTTCCAACACACCAAAAGTATTGTCACCGATAGGAGCATCTCCCCTAGAGGTAGTAGCCCAGCCTTCTGGGTTAAGTGCTCGAACTGTTGAAGTTCTAGCACAATCCTCCAAGGAAGCCAATGTGGCTTCCACCACCTTGAATGTATTGTCTCAGGCAGAATCTCTACCGGATTTGATGGAGATTGGAAAACAAGATCTTCCAAAGAGGAAAATGTCCCCATCATCCTCACCTTCATCTAAGTCAGGTAAGTGCCCTACTGCTCATGATCCTAAGGTTGACTCTTATAAAGATCCTAGAAAGAAAGAAAAGAAGAGTGGTGGCCTAGTAAAGCCTTCCATCTCCAGGCCTTACATGAGACAAAGAAAAATAATAACAAAAGAAAATGTCTATCATCCAGTGGAATTGCAGAGGTCTAAGTACTAGCATTGAGCAAATAAAAACTAACCAGGGACTCAGACACGAAGGTAATTTGCCTACAGGAAACCAAGATCAGTGACAAACCATTTAATCCTGGACTCAATTATCATTTTTGTAGATCCCCTCCTTTGCAAGCTGCAAGACCTCAAGGTGGTACAGGTTTTATTATTCACAAATCTGTAAAATTTGAAACAATCCCACTCAATACACCACTACAGGCATGTGCAGTTAGAACTCATATCGGGAAAAAAATTACTTTATGCTCGCTACATATTGAACCATCCTTAGAACTTTTCCTCTTAGATCATGCTGGTAATCCAAGAAGGCTTAGACTTTCTGACCTCCAAGACTTGATCAATCAGCTTCCTGCCCCTTTTATTTTAATGGGTGATTTTAATGCAAAGCATTCTTTATGGGGTGGAAATGTGTGCGATAGATGGGGTAATCTTGTTGAAGAATTAATCAACAACAATGATGTAATACTAATGAATGATGGTTCTCCAACTAGGTATGATGTATTCCACAACTCTACATCAGCCATTGATTTGTCAATCTGTTCCTCATCCATTCGATTGGACTACCTTTGGTCAGTAAATGAACACCTACATGGCAGTGACCATTGGCCAATAATGTTAAATTATGTCCATAATCTTCCCTCTCAGTGTCCACCAAAATGGAAGATAGATGAGGCAGACTGGGCAGCTTATGAAAACTGTTCACACACTGATAAAGAATATGATGAATTTACATCTCCAGTGCATGCCTATCAACATCTTGAAAATACTATTGATGATAATTCTAGCAAGTTTATACCTAAAACATGCGGTTTACCTCATCGCTCTGTAGTTTCTTGGTGGAGTCAAGAATGTGCCATCGCAAGAAAAGTGACCCGAACTTGCTTCAGAAGATACTTGAGGACAAACTATATAGCAGATAGAATAGCATATCTCAGAGCCTGTGCCAAACAAAAAAGAATTTTTAAAAAAGCAAAGAGAGCATCTTGGAAGAAATATATATCTAATATTAATACCAAAACTCCTTCAAAGGAAATATGGGACAAGATTAGAAAACTTCAAGGTAAATTCGTCCCTAAGCCTCTACCAATATTAAGGGAAAATAATAGATAAATATCTGACCCCAAAGATGTAGCAAAGGTTCTTGCTAAGCACTTTGCTTATGTATCAAGTGCTGACAACTATTCCCCAGCATTTCAACAAATTAGAGCATCAACATCTGTTGTTCCTCCTGCTTCTTCAAATACTGAAGCTTTTAACCTGCCTTTTAGTATGGAGGAGATGCAAAATGCTATCTCCAGCTCTTCTTTAACTGCCCCAGGTGAGGATGGCATCCGGTATGAAATGATATCACATCTTCCAGTGGATACCAAGGAATTTTTATTAGAAACCTTCAATGGTCTATGGGCTTCCCATACATCTCCTGATTCCTGGCATACTTCAATTGTAATTCCAGGCCACAAGTCTGGTAAAGACCCAGAACTGCCATCTAGCTATAGGCCCATATCTTTGACCAGTTGCATATGCAAACTATTTGAGAGAATGATCAACAACAGACTTGTGTGGTATCTAGAATCAAAAAATCTTTTATCTAACAGACAGTTTGGTTTTAGGAAGAACCGAAGTACTCTAGACCCTTTGCTGATGTTATCAAGGGAAATTTCAAATGCTTTTTCTAACCAAAACCAGGTGGTGGGTGTCTTTTTTGACCTCGAAAAGGCATATGACACCACCTGGAGGGGTGGTATTTTAAAGCAATTGGCCTCGTGGGGTATAGGAGGACATATGTTCTCTTTTATTGAAGAATTTTTATCAAACCGCTCAATTAAAGTGAGAGTAGGGTCAGAACTATCTTCATCCTACATGCAAGAAGAAGGTGTCCTCCAAGGCAGCATATTGAGTGTGACCTTGTTTGCTGTTGCTATTAATAGTCTCATTAGTCACGTACCTCCTGGCATACAAGGATCACTATTTGTCGATGACTTTGCAATTGATTGTAGTGGATCATCTGCACTACAAGCATGCCAAAATCTTCAAATTGCAATAAATGCTGCTTCCGCATGGGCAAATTCTCGTGGATTCATGTTTTCTCCTCAGAAGACCAAAGCCATTCGCTTTACTCGTACTCGTAAAAGGGAAGAGATCCCCACCCTTTTCTTAAATGATTGTATTTTGCCATATGAGGATAGTGTCAAGTTTCTTGGAGTAATTTTCGACAAGAAAATTACATTTGGTCCCCATATAAATGACCTATCTATCAGGGTTAAGAAGTCACTGAACATTCTGAAAGTGATATCGCATTTTGATTGGGGTGCTGATAGAACAACTTTGCTTAGAATTTATACATCTTTGTGTCGGAGCAAGTTAGACTATGCATGCCAAATATATGGGTCAGCTACAAAGACTTTACTTGGAAAACTTGATATTGTTCACAATGCTGGGCTTCGCATCTGCACAGGTGCTTACAGAACATCTCCCATTGACAGTATCTAGCCTATGTTGATTCTGGCATACCTCCCCTTTCCATTCGCTGAGAGGAGTTGAGTTTGAGGATTTTAGCTAAGTCCCTTGCTGTGAGAAACAATCCTAACTGTAAATATGTTAGGGCGCCTTTAGATCGGGCTCCTAACAGATCTAGAGGGCCTAAGCCTTTGGAAGTACAGCTGAAAAATGATGCTAGAGAAGTAGGCTTGTTAACAGCACAGATAGCAGAGGTAGGATATCCCAAGTCTCCTCCTTGGTGTAATCTACCTGTTAAAGTATGTTTTACGGCAGGAGGGAAAAATACCTTACCTAGTAGGGTAATGAAAAGTGAGTTTTTAAATCATGCTGCTCAACATCATGGGAAACATGTTTTTACAGATGGCTCCAAATCGGCTGCAGGAGTTGGAAGTGCAGCTGTGGTGGGGGATATTGTTATTAGAAGGAAATTCCCATCCTCTTGTTCAATTTTTACTGCTGAGCTGTACGCAATAATTCTCGCAGTCCAACATATTTTTAAAAATGGCAACCAAAATAGTTTTTATACAATTTTTACGGATTCCAATAGTGTTTTACTCTCATTAAAACAAATTATGCCAGGCCATCATCTAGTACAAGAGGTGCAAGACTGGTTAGTACAGTACTTCTGCAGTCTAGGAAGAGTATCAGTGTTCACTTCTGTTGGGTCCCTGCCCATGTTGGGGTGGATGGGAATGAACAAGTAGATAAGGCAGCAAAGGAAGCTTCAGGGCTAAGTAATCCATCCCCCTTGAGTATTCCTTACAAGGATCTTAAAAGTGAGATTCATCTTTACTGTAGAAATAAGTGGCAAGCTCGATGGTCTGAACTGACCACCAATACAAAATTGAAACAAATCCACCCATTGGTGGATAAATGGTCATCTTGTAATTCTACAAGTAGAAGGGATACCATTATTTTAACTAGGCTGCGTATTGGCCATACACATGCAACGCACAATTATTTAATGAAGAGTGGGGAAGGGAGACAGACCCCTCTTTGTAATACCTGTCAAGTGACAATGGATGTTAAACATATTTTAGTCGATTGTCCTGTTTTTAATCTTCAGAGGAGGACACATTTACTCCAGGACAAATCTTTAAGAAATATACTGGGGGAAAACTGTAATACCCTTAACTTGAGAAAATTTATACAAAGTATTGGGTTATATTACGAGCTATAATTGATTTTATTAACTTATTTATTTATTTTACCCTTTTAATCCCTATTTATTTCACATCTAGATTTTATTGTATGAAAGTGTTACGATTTGTATTTAAGGTTAAAATGATACTAAATGGTGTGAGTGTACAGATATGATTGAATGATTTTCGTTATATAGCGCTGAATGGCCTTTGATGCCCCAGTGCTTGGCTTAATGCCTAAATCCTATATTCAATTCAATCAATTCAAACTGTCTGATATCAGTTATTATTAATATGCTTTTTGAATTATCCTTGTACAGGGAAGTAAGTTCTCAACTCATGTCTTGTCCTCGAAATGCCTTAATTTTTATATTGTTCGAGTCTCAACGTATGTCCTCTTACATTTTTTTGAGACTCATAGGTTCTTGTTCTGCTACTTGATTCTCTTGTATCCTGGCCAAGTATCCTGCTCTCCTTTCCTTTAGATTCTAAAATTATCATGGTATTATGTTTTCCATCTTATGAATACAGTACCTTCTTTTTAACAACTGTATTTGTAATTTTTTTCTAGGGCAATACAGTTATGAATCCTAGCATTTTTGTAGTCAAACATGTACAAATCCATCTCCATTAAAAATGCTAGTTGCATGCTATAGCTATTTGTACATAAATTTGTTGCTTTTATTGATGGGGCGCTGTCTTTACCCATGGCTGTTACCTTAGTGCCCTTCATCCACACTGCTGCTTTTGTAGTACACAGTCCTTTCAATACCCTTTTCAAAATCAGTGCTCCTATAGGTGTTGTATGTATGTAGTCTCCAACTTACCCTAATATCTCAAAATGGGCTTGCCACTGCACCTTCCATCCTCCTACCTTCACCATTTTTCCCTTCAATATTAACTTAAGAAATACCTGACTACTATACTACTATATTTTGCAATTCTGAATTTCTATCAATATCAGCAACTTGTTACACATGCTACAAAATGGTTAGGATCATTGCTACACCTTCATTAATACCATCCACTCAGTCATTTTCTTCCTTGGTCATTTTATTTTTGGTTTTTCCTCTCTGTTTAAGCTTCGCTTTTCATAAACAATCTCCATTTCTCAAATTTCTGCTTCATACTTAAGTTCTTCATTATGTTTCTGTTCAACTTACGTTTTTCTATTTATCTTATATAAAGTATATAATCTACCTTGCTGGTTTACCTTTTTTTTCCTCATTCAATTAGCTTTACAGGACACTTTCCTTCCTTCTGCTGCAGTTAGTGATTTAAATCCTCCTCCTCCAGCTTGGAGGCTTTTCTCTTGCCCTATACAGTACACATTAATTTCATAACCAAGACACTTTATTCTTGAGATCGCACCATACTTTGAAAACTACTACTGAAATAATTTAATGTCTTTTCAATAGACTACATTAGGTGAGTAATAAATATAAAGTTTTGACGAAAGGTTTTCCTGAATAGTCAAAAATGGACAAATTACCTAATTCATTGAATGGTTATAAGTTAATTAGAAGGGTAAAAATAATTCTCTGAAAAGGGTTCATAAGCTTAGATTGTTTTTTATATTGTAAAGTCAATTATATTTCAAGTTGATGATTTATATTGTAACTGAAGTGGTAGATATTTTTGTTTTTGGCAAAAGGTTTGTTCTTTTATTAATCTTTCTCAAATATTTTTCTCATCCTTTTCACCAGTCAGCTAGTCAAGAAATCATCTGCTAGGTTTATAATGAAATACAAACGCTACCTTTTTTGTTTTTGAATTATATTGATATAGATGATAATTTTGAGCTAATTATTTGTCTTTTAATTTGAATGATTTTTAATTTTAATTTTATCCTTTACTGTATTTTATAATTTTAATAAAGTGAAAAGTGATGTTTTTAACAATCTTGTTTATTACAGGAACTTCATGACTGGTCACTTGTCAAATCAAAATCTACTACAGCATTTGGTTTTGGAGTTCTTAAGTATTGGAAGCTTGAGGAAAATTTTTCCTATCTGGATCTTCAGAGAGACTTTTTACCCTCCAATATGCGTACATCTAACTCCAGACATTGTTTCCTTATTAATATTAAGGAACTTTTGAGTACAAGGTATGTCTTGTTAGAATATCAAAGGTTGATTTTCAATCTTTGTTTTGACTGACTATTTTACCTACAATTTACATTGTGAATGCACAGGTATGATTTTTTAAGGGGAAAAAAGTCCAATGATCAAATATATTCGTTAAAATCTGTTGTATTTACTGTGACAATTCATAATCAGTAATTGCTTTTATATTGTCAATTTCTTGTAAATTCTTGTAGGAAAGTGTTAGCAATTCATTTTTTTACTGTAATTTTCACCATTCCATCCATGATCTGGTCCTTTTCTTCTGCACACTTCAACAATTGGCAGTAAATTTCTTTTTTCTTATTTGTTATTTTGTAATTTTTTCACCGGGATGTGTTGAGATCCATTTCTCAGATTTTTCATTCTCTCCTGAAGTGATTTTGATTAGTACTGTAGTTTCTTTTTAATTTTTGTAGCCTTTTCCAAAAAGAAAAGTCCTTATTTTTTCTTATATATAGCTGATGTTTTTGGTTGCACTTTCTCATTGCTGATTTGTTTGCTGTTGAGTGTTATATTATTAGGTAGTTTAACAAACTACTGAGTTAGTATTCTCAAGTCATAAGGCTGGCCTTTGTGGGGCAATGTATCGACTAGTTGTCAAGAGTCATACAGGGACTTGTTTTCTTAAAATATGTTATAACTTTCCCATTTGTAACTTAGTGTAATATAGCACTTTTCAGGATACCATTTTGTACTAATTACATGGATGTTGATAGACCGTGGATTGTCTGGTTCGGTGACTATTTCTCTCTACTGCTTAGCTTTGAGATTTGAAACTTTTTTAAGTCTGGGATTGGTAAGGCCTAGTATTTCAAGAACCTTAGGCTCTTGCATTAAAAAGAGGAAATTTACTATGTTGGATTAGTTTTAAAATAGAAAATTTTTTTTTGCCCATAACCAAGTTATCTTATATCAATTATTATAAACATTCTTTTTGGATTAGAGATATAGTAACTTCTCACTCCTCTTGTCTTGTACACTTTCTTCCTGAATTTTTATATAGTCCATGTCTTTATGTATGCTGTCACAATTGTTTGACCCTATCCACTGGTTCTTGTTCTACTGCCTTTTTCTATTGGATCCTGGTTAAGTATTCTGCTCCCCCTGCCATCATAAGCTTGTACCATCTTGGTGTAATGTTTTCCAGCTTATGAATACCCTTTTTTTAAGCACCTTTATCTGTTATATCTTTCCTGTACAATACAGTTATGAATCTAAGCAGTTTGTAGTCAAACATGTACAAAGTTTTCTCCATTGAAAGGTAATAGTCTTCTTCTCTACCTAGTTGTACAGGTCTTATGTACAAATCATGAATTCAGTATGATGAGGTGCTTTATTTGCCTATAATTATTACCTTAATGCCCTTGCACCAAGCTGCTGCTGCTTTTGTAACACATTATCCTTTCTATTCTTGTTTAAAAATTGGTACAGTACTCCTTCAGTTGTTATATTTATTTTCTGACTTGTCCTTCCACCTCAATATGCCCCTACCCCGAGCTTTCCTCTCCTATTTTCGCTATTTTTCTCCCTTTGATATTGGCTTAGGAAATACCTGACAATGACTATATTTAGCAATCCTGACTTTTTATTAGTGTTGTCAACTGTCATATATGCTCAAAGGATTTAGGGTCATCCCTACACCTTCATCCCCAGCATCAGAAGTCATTTTCCTGGTTGGATTTCTCATTTTGAGCTTTGTTGTTCATAAATAAGTTCCCATCTTTTAAAAGATTTTGACTTTCTTGGAATCTTTTAAGACTTGCTTTCTGCTTGATCTTTATACAGTTTTACAATTTATTACTACCAGTAGTTAGGTCTTCTAGTACTATATCCCTTCATTATGCCCGTCAGATTGCTAGTCTAGTTACTCTTGTGAAATCCAGTACCTTTTCAAGATTAATAAACAGGGTAAAACATTCCTCCATTATAGAGATCTCCTCCATTGTTGGGTTAATCCTGTACAGTAATTGATTACTCCTTACATTGCATATGCTCCAGTAATGAATCTTCTTTATGCATGTTATATTGGTCCATCCCTGTTTGCTATTTTGAGCTTCCATAAATTTTCTTCACAGTCCCAGCTAATGCATATTTTGTTTTCATCTATTCAGGATCTATCAGTGACTGGGTTTCTTGCTGCTTTTAACAAATGCTCTTGTTCTTGATGGTCCTGATCTTTCACTCTTTTTCCTCCTCCCAGTGTTCTTTAAATTGCAGGTGCCAGATCCCCCTAACGGCCATATGGTCATTTGAAATTTCTTTAGTTCATATTTTTTTTTTCTTTTTTTTTCTCGGTAGGTTTTCAGAACATGGCTGCCATTATCCAATTTGTTCTGTTGAACTTCAGTATTTCCATTTAATTTCTGCATACACTTCCCTTTTGTTTCTCAAGTTTTTTTTTTTTTTTTGCAAATAGGTTTCGCTCATGCTTTTTCCCATTCACCAAGTCAAGAAACCATACATAATGTTTAGAATGAAATATATAATTATTTTCTTTGTAAATTTCATTTACCAGCACTGCAAAGTATGTTTTAGAAAACTGGATCCAAATGAGAGCCTAGTGGCAAATCATTTTTTTATATCTTTGGTGTAGTTGCATTTAATCTAAGAGATTTATAGTAAATAGTTTGTCACTTGGGTGTACTTTGTCAGTTTTTAAAGATTGAGTAAATTGTTAAGTTATATTGTTGGGGAATTTTTTAAGGGATGTCTTTTCTAAATTAAAGTAACTTTTATTGCTTGGGTATGATAATTATTCCTTGAAATTGAATTATGTAAAAGTTTACTTTATATAGCGTATAACTATATATGTACCGTAATTATCCCCCAATAAACTTGCTATTTTATTGGCTCTAAGAATTTATCTTGCTGTATGAAGTGCTGTGTTAAACTGCATTTTTATCGTTCATTCTTAGATTTTCAGAATATTTTCGTAGATAAGTTTCGTATCTACAACACAGTATTTTTATTTTTCTGAAAGCTTATAAAATTAGTTGCCTGACAGATTACTTTCTAGAATATGATTTTTAGCTTTCTTGGGTAAATAAAGTCTAGCTGGCTTTCTATTCTGTCATATGTGATCTTTGTAAATATTCTATAAATGAAATTTTTTCAAGCTTGCAAATTTGAGTCCAAAATTCTTAACCATGTAACTTTACTGGCTTATTGCTGTACCTTTTACTTCATTAGTCCGTGTAATCAGATTCAGTATTTAAAATGTATATTCAGAATGTCAAAGCTTTTATCCACCTCATAGTAAGCTCTAGTTCTTTTTCTTTTGAGTGTTTAGAAACTTATTCCCCCTGCCCTTTAATTGGAGTGGTGTCGGCTGAACACTATTGTTACGCTCTATTTCTAATCTTAGCGTTTCTTGCGTACAGATTAAATTCGGCTTCTTAGAAGACTGTGAACTAATAAACTGTAAAGTTAGCTTCCAAGAAGTAACAATTAAATTTCTCATTAGTCCTATTACTAAATTTTGGCTTGTTGTGAAGTTAGCATTAGAAACCAAAATATGTGCATTCCAAGATAATTGATCTTGTCCGAAAACGTTATACACATGGTTAGAGGCTCATAAATTTTAAAATAGGCATTATGTGAATAAATATACAACCATCATTTACAAGCAGGATCTTCAGCCATGTTTGATAAAATTTTACAAAAAGAGACAGTAAGTTATCTCAATTAAATTTTAAGGATAGTAGTGTTGTGTGTTTGCGCAATAAATTTCTCTAAAGTTAGAGAGGATTTAGTCACTAAAGAACAGAAATTGGATGGACAAAACTTCTATTTTAACCAGTAAATAATCTTAGTTTGAATTATATGAAGTTTGAATCATATGACTAATGGCTAATTGTAGAAAGGCTAATTGTAGAAACTAAAAATTTGTTTTTGTGTTACAGTTGGCAGCAGTCAACCGCCTAATCCATTGAAGTATAGAGGAGATGTGAAATACAAGACAATTTCTGCATCGGTTTATAATGGAAGGCTTCAAGTATATCTCCAATACAAGTAATCCTGTCTCATCTAAAATGGCGACCCTGCTGAGAAGAAATTGATTTGTGTACGTACGTACTTTACATAAAAAGTTTCTTCTATTTTTTATTTTAAGTGAATCCTGATAAGGTTGGCTTTCATTATATACGATACAAATCATTGCCATATGGTGAGCACCTGCATCCAATTTGTATTATTGTAAACTCATGAAGTGTCCACAGGTGCTTTGTTGGATATAAATGATCATCTCCAAAGATTGATCAATTTTATACTGCATTCTTTACTGCATATTCACACCTACAATGTTCACAAATACTTAAGTGATAAAGGGGCCTGTTCATGTGTCAGGTCCTGAATCCAGAAAAGCATGCAGGTGTCTTTTGATCACAAAAGATTCAGACAACGAGAGAGATATGTCGAATATTTCCTATTTTTATTTTCATACTATTGTCAATATTTGTTTTGAAGAGGTTTTAAGTTTCCCTGTGTTTGAAGTCTACTAAATACAGTTTTTATTTATGGTGCTTGCAGGTCCTGTGTCACTACTACTCAGGAGCAGTTTTAAAGGTGTGAGAATAAGTTCTACACTGGATCTACTGTTCTCTCGAAGAGCATGTTGTATATACACTCACCCTCGTGGAGAAATCCACTAATGTATATATTCACTGTATGCTTTAAGAAAGTGGAAATATTTCACCATTAGAGACTTAATGGTTAAGACAGCTCATGAGTAAAAATAACCCTGTACTTTTAGCGCAGTACCTATGTAGTCACCAAATAGTATACTACTATATTTAATGCATCTAAATAAAAATATGGAATAAAAAAAAGTATCGCTGTAGTTAAGTGAAATTTGTTTCCAGTTTATATTTGCATAAAAAGTATCACATTTATACTAATGTTACAGAAGATGGAGGCTAAGGGTGTTCTACATAAATTATAAAAATTTCAGTTGGCCCGAAACTTTCCTTTATAGTATCTTTTTCTGTAAGGCAACATCTCAAGCGTTATTTAAATGCCTTCAATCTGCCACATGGATTTTATGACAACTGAACTCTTTTCATCTCCTTCCAGCATTATTTTCGATGTCTTCAATCTGCCACGTGGATTACATCTGGACTAGTTGCATGTTGAACTTCATCTATTTGACAATTCCACTCTTTTCATTATCCTTCCAGCTACTTTGGATGCCTTCAATCTGCTCCATGTTATTAAGACAACTGAACTGGCTGCATGTTGGATTTCTTCTATTTGACAACTCCACTGTTTTCAACCTCCTTTCAGCATAACTTTGAATGTCTTCAATCTGCCTCATTGATTTATGACGACTGAACTGGCAGCATGTTTACTTTCATCTATTTGAAAACTCCACTCTTTTCATTCTCCTTCCAGCATTACTTGAGATTCCTTCAATCTCCCACATGGATTAATATGATAACTGGACTAGCTGCATGTTGAACTTCATCTATTTGACAACTCCCCTTTTTCCTTCTCCTTCCAGCATAACCACACGGATTGGATTGGCTGCATGTTGATCTTCATCTATTTGACAACTCAACTCTCTTCAATCTGCTCATGGAATTTTATGACAACTGGACTGGCTGCATGTTGATCTTCTTCTACTTGACAACTTGATTGGCTTCATGTTACACTTCATCCATTTGATAACTTCACTATGTTCGTTCGCCTATCTGATTGTACAATAAAGTCTCCTGCCTTCAAAACTCTACTGCCATTTTCTGTACCACAGTTTGTCTTTTCTCCAGCATGGTCCGTATATTTGCTATACTACCTTCATCTGCAATAAAATTAAAAGGCATAGTTAATGATGGCTCAAAATAAAAGTAATTATGCTCAAAACCAACTTATTTATCCTATTATATACAATTGGTTAATAGTTATAGTAGAAAATTTTCCCTATTACATAATTATAATATATTTCACAAAATTATTATTTTACAAAAGTATTTGAAAAATTTTCAGAGTTACTATGAATACAACTTCATTGTTATGAATATTTTAAAACAAACTGTTATGAATATTTTAAAATAAACTGTTATATCATGTCTTACCATAGATTGATTTATCTTGTGTAATCAGTAGTGATGAAGGCACATCAGAAATTGGCTTTTGAAACCAAGTCATCTTTGGAGAACTTCAAACTTCATAAAAATCAGACACTTGATTTTTTTTAAACCAATATACCTTTGAAGAATTCATACTCCTTTAAGTGATAGTTAATCTGGAAAAAAGTTGAACATCAGTTTCCATATAATGAATGTTTCACATGGTATGTAGTCAAGTCAGTTGTTTCATCCATTATGTTAGTATATATATAAACTAAAAATTTAATTACACAGCACGATGTAAACAAACATAAGAAATAGCCAAATAAGGTTTCTTAAAATCCAAAATACTTACATTCTGTGAGGAGAGTATCACCTTGTGAGAGCTGCAGTATCTGACCTACAATCTGTAAAATTGCATTGAGCTGAAAAATCACGCTTATGATTTTAGTTAAGTGAAATCACGCTTATGATTTTAGTTAAGTGTACTAAAGTGAAGACAAAATTTTAGCAAACCTTGGCTAACAAAAAATAACACCTAAAGAATGTACAAAATAAAAACATTCATTCAAGGTTCCCTTGCTAAAGACTTACAAAAGGGGGATAATGAAGCAAAAGGAATTATCAAGCTTAGGTAATAGAGTACAAATTTATTAAGTCTTTACCTCTCCTTTCATTACTTAGTAACACGGAGTGGTTTCGCAACAAAATGTCAAGGCCTAAATTATTTTATCTCAATACCTTCTAGTTAAATCACCCCAAAGATTACAATGACCTAAGAATTTAAAAAAAAATACGCATTCACCAAACTGTCGATGATGCAGATAACCTACCAGTAATTAGCAAGTCACTATTGACAACACAGTCATGAGCAAAACTATGCAAACTCAGATTGTAACTGCTAATTCAATTGCAATGATAAGCAAGTTTCTCTCAGTACAGAAAGCCAAAATTAAGGAAAATATCTTTCATTCAACCTTCACACCCAAGGCAAACTGTCCTAAACCTTATTTTTCCCCGAGAGAGAGAGTAATGCTTGAAAATCTAACCAGTGAACATATCAAAGGAATCTGTGATTTTCCTACCATAGAGAATATGCAAGTGATTAAAAGATAGGTCAAGCTGCAGATGCTACATGTCCAAACTGGTATTTAAAATCTAAAGTAACATCAAGGTTAATTGGACCTTGATATAAATGGTAAAATATTTTACTACCATGGAATGACTGGATTTGGAATTCAGCAAAGAACAAATGGTCTCCATTTCATCACATCACATGTACAATATACTGCTCACTTTCGGTATTTACGTTTGGTCATAATTTGAATGCAGCTAGTCTAACTAGATTAAATAGAATATAAGCAGCATCAATAGGAAACAAATCAAGAATGGATTACCACCCTATTACTATATTCATAGGCAAGTCTACTGGAGTGATGTGAGCTTACAACTATATAATCAGCTATGCTTACGTCATACTACAGAAAGTGAAAGACTTTCAAAACAATTAGGCCATCTTCAAAACACTGTAGGAAGAAAAGGTGTACAACATTGCAGCTGCAAAACCAGCATAAAGGATCTACACTAATACTTCCACATTTTTATAAGCGTTAAAACGAGCGACCTCAAAGAATTTTTACTACAGATTTAACAAGTTATCGGAAAGACAAAAGTGAACTTGTTCAAAATGCTGTAGCCTTTAATCGTATCTGAGTCTGGTCATCAGTCAGTGCCTCAGTAACCTGTGGTCAGAACCAGTAGCAATGGACAAGGCAAACTTGGAATCCTTTATCAATCATTTAAGAATGATAGCCACTACAATTATTTCCAAATGAGAAATTAAAGCCATCTTGGTATCGCCATGAGACCACAGTATAGAATATATTACAAAGACAGTAACACAAAATTGGAATATGGCAAGTAGTGGTTACCTAACTTGGCAAACATCAAAAGAGTAGAGGCCAGTTTTGGAATCTGTCATTGAACATTAAAAACTACTAAGATTAACTGGTTACAAGAAGCAAAGTCTCAGTGGCAGATAGAAAAATTATAGACCACAAAATGTTCACAATACAAAACCATTCATCTACACAGTTAAAACTCATCAAGGACAAAACAAGCTTGCTAGTAAACACTGAGCTGAGTAAAGAGAAACTTTATAAGAAGTTGCACATACGATGAAAGCAAAACTGGATTAAATACTGCATCCCACATCATAAACACACCACAGGCAATGTTCTGTATTAATACACATCATAATGCAAAGTTATATTTAATTGCACTGATAGCTCTGTCCATGAACAATATCATGATGTGTTTCATATGCAGCTTTAGTCCATTTCTTTTAGCGAGTCATATTTGCACCGACTCGCAAGGGTGCCCTTTCAGCTCGGAAAAGTTTCCTGGTCGCTGATTGACGAGAATTATCTTGTCCTACCAATCAGCGATCAGGAAACTTTTCCGAGCTAAAAGGGCACCCCTGCGAGTCGGTGCAAATATGACTCGCTAAAAGAAATGGACTATAGTTCCAACAAGCACCCTTCTTGTAAACCGGGCACAACCAACTAATATAAAATACAAATAAAAAGTTTGTAATATGCAGCACTTTTAGCCCTCTAAATCAAGGAAAATGAGGTAATTCAAATAACAATGACTGCCACGGCAGTCACATTCTAAAGCCAAATTACCAATCGCATCCCATAAGAGGAATGCCAGCAAACCAACTGTAATAGTGCACCGGTTATGACTAGGCAGTTTGAAATTCAATGACCCTGAAAAATCAACGCTGAATAATTCACAAAAATCATTTATCAAATTTCAGAGCTCTCTTATCTCCCCCATTTAAATATTTGATAGAGTAATAAACCATGTGTGATCAAATATATGGCATCCAAAATTTTTTCAATATACTGTACATGCCATATTCCATCTACCTTCTCACCCAGCATAACTCCAACCTCATATGCATAATATGGAATCATCTATCTTGCACATCTAGCTAATAAAGGGATTTTAACGAAGGAAAAATCTATTTCTGGGGAGAGACCTGTGGCGCCCGGTGAAAAGGGGTCCTTCTAATACACTTTTCTGATAAAATCTTCCAATTATACCAGAGAAAGATAAAAGCATGGAATACAGAGGTTACTACCCTCGCGCGAGCACCTTGTGGGTGTCATGTATAAAGCAAAGGCGCGTGAAAGCCACTATTCACAGGCTGTCTTCCATTTAGTTAATTCCTTTGTCAAAGGGATGGGCCGATACAGAGGCACCAGCCAATCTACCAGAGCCACGCCACCCATGCCCCGACGCGAGCGCCATCTGAACAACATCCTTCTGTATTGGACATGATGGCTTGGAAAGGAAAGGGTGGGATCATGCAAAAGAATAGGGAAGGGTTTCACCGGGCGCCACAGGTCTCTCCCCAGAAATAGATTTTTCCTTCGTCAAAATCCCTTTTCTGGGTCGACCTGTGGCGGCCGGTGAAAATGTACCAGAGAATGCCTTCCAAGCCCAATAATAATTAGCAATGAGGGGAGAGAAAAAACACCATGTAAGGAGAACCATATATTATATTAAGGTAAGTAAGCAGGAATCATAAACTAGTCACAGGACATAGTGAGCATAAGGCTAAACCAACATAAGGAAACCTCCGAGTATCAGAGCACAACAAGCAACAAAACTGACATGGCTAAGAATATCCCAACACTAAATTACGGTAAACACAATAAAAGGTACAATCATCTTAACCTAATATGTAATAAACTAGGGCTAACGAACCACCAAGGAAGCGGCGTCGTGGTGCGAGTGGCGGGTTGGAGGGAGAAGAAGAGAGATGGATGAAAGGAAGAACAAGAGATCACTGGGGAGAGATACGGCTCCCAGCTGCAACCGTTGGGTATTTAAGGGCCTGTAAGTTCTTTAGATAGTGGCGTTTGAAAACCATAGGAGATTTCCAACCCGTGTACTTTTCAAGGTCATCAAAATCCATATTTTGGAAATAATTGATGGAGGTAGCTACTGACCGGATATCATGAGCATGGGGAAATGATCCCGGATTGGCTTGTTTAATGAAATATAGGATCTGTTGCCTAATACCCTGTATGGAAATGGTACCTCCTTGTTCTCTGATAAACAAAGGGCCAGACGATCGGATAGCAGTCCTAGCTAAAAAGGCCCTGAGAGTAGTGACTGGACATAGAGAAGTATCTTGGAGAAGAGGAATAACCTTCCAAGGGGACCACCTATTTTGGGGGTTTTCATTCTTAGCTAGGAACGCCCTGTCTGGAGAAAGAAGTACTTCACCTGAAGGGAAGAAATCTATGTTTTCTGAGTTTCGTGAGAGAGCTGCTAGTTCTGAGATTCTAGCACCCGAGGCCAAAGCTGTTAGAAATAAAGTCTTCCTAAGAAGAGTGATATAGGAGCAGGATTCGTTGTCCGTGTCGGAGGCAAGTTTGAGGACATCATTCAGAGACCAAGAGACCTTTTGTGGGCGAACCGAAGGTCGAAGCATAGCACATGCTTTTGGAATAGACGAGAAATAAGAATCCGCCAGGTTAATGTTAAACCCAACCAGGAAGACCTTCTTCAAAGCTGACTTAATGGTGGTTATAGTGCTAGCTGCTAGGCCTTTGTCAAATATGGACCTAAAGAAGGAGATGGCTAAATTAGGAGTCATAAACAGAATGGTCTGAATTCTTTAAGAAATCTGCTAATTTCTTAACTGCCGAATCATATTGGCGAATCGTTGAGTCCCTTTTGTCTGATTCTATAAAGAGGACATTATACGGGTCGATGTTTGCATCCTTACGAGCCGCAAACTTCATGAAATCCACAAAGTTAGGGTTTTGGCTATCCTTGAGGAATCTGACCACTTGGGTCAGTTTGGGGAATGGGATCCGGAAGGGACGGAGTTTCAACTCGAGGAGGAGAGGAAACCAACTGCTCTTTGGCCAGTGAGGTGCCACTAAAGCCACTGCCCCGTGGAAGGAGCGGAGCTTGTGCAAGACTTTCAGTAGAAGATTCACTGGAGGGAATAAGTAGATCTTCTGCCAATGGTTCCAATCCAGGGTTTATGTGCCCATGGCATAAGCCTGAGGGTCAAGGTTTGGGGTCACATAACATGGGAGTTTGTGATTGAGTTGGGTCGCGAATAGATCTACCTGGAGACCTGGAACCAGCCTGAGTATCCACCGGAAGGAGTGTATGTCCAGGGAACATTCTGATTCCAGTGGTTTTGTCCTGGATAATGGGTATCACATTCTGGACTCCTGCTAGGTGAGTTGGTGACAGGAACCAGTCTTTGTCGGCTGCCAAGGCGAAGATAGTGACCAGGATCTGATTCAGGTTGGGTGACTTGGATCCCCCTCTGTTGAGGCAGTGGACTACTGCCGTGCTGTCTGAGACTACTCTGATGTGGGTCGACCTCAGAGAAGAGATTCTCTTCAGGGTCAAGAACACCGCCATGGCTTCGAGAACATTGATATGGAACTGCTTCATGGCGGGTGACCAAGAGCCCTGAAACATCTGATGTTGGGAGTAACCCCCCCATCCACTCAGACGCGTCGGTATGAATTGTCACTTGTGGAGAGGGGAACTGTAGAGGAACCGATTTGGAGAGGTTCCTCCGTTCGGACCATGGTCGTAGTCTCATTTTTAAGACAGCGGGGATCTTCGAGATCTTGTCTCTTAAAGGTATTGTCGCTCTCTTTCTCCAAACTCGATTGATGTCTTTGAATTTGGCTTTTAATAGGAGATCGGTCAGTGAGGCAAATTGGAGAAGGCCGAGGATTCGTTCTAAAGCTCTTCTGGACACCTGTTTGTGTTTGATAAAGTTCCTGACCTTGGAAGCTATCTCCCTTACCTTCTTGGGAGGAAGGGAGAGCCTGTGCTTTGAAAGGTCCCACCGGATGCCTAACCATTCGAAGTGGCTTGATGGTTGTAGGCGAGACTTTCGGAGATTGACTTGGAAGCCCAGTTTGGCGAGAAAGTGGAGTATCTTCGACGTAGCTCTGTTGAATTCCTGGTTCGACTGGGCCCAAATGAGCCAATCGTCCAGATAGGCGATGATCTGTATCCCTTGGTTTCCGAGTTGTTCGAGCACCGTCTCTCCCAGTTTCATGAATATCCTGGGGGCAATGCTGAGACCGAAAGGCATGACTTTGAATGCAAAGGCTTTCTTGCCGAGACGGAAGCCTAGGCAAGGAGAGAAGTTTCAAGCTACTGGGACATGATAATAGGCGTCGGTAAGATCGATAGAGGTGGTGATGGCCCCACGGGGAAGTAAGGTCCGTACCTGAGAGATAGTCAGCATACGGAGCTTGTCGCAAAGGATGTAAGAGTTTAGTTTCGACAAGTCCAGAACTACCCTCAACGTCGACGAGTCTTTCTTCGGGACTGTAAACTGGCGGCCTTGGAATTTCAGGGATCGAACCCGTTTGATCGCTTTCTTCTTGAGTAACTCTGTGGTGTACTCTTCCAGGATGGGAGTGGGTCTCTGGAAGAAGGTCACTGGTGGAGGAGGGGATCCCTGTGACCATTTCCAACCCAAGCCCCTGGATATTATGCTGTGAGCCCATGGACTGAAGGTCCAATGGTCTCGGAAGTGATAAAGTCTCCCTCCTACCGGCATTACATCATTGGGAGGGAGTGAACCTAGGTCCCCTCCCTCCACGGGCACCCCTTGCTTTAGGTCCGCCACGTTGGCGGAACTGTCCTCTACCTCTGAAGCTTCCTCTCTGGTGTCCACGAAAGGAACCGGAGGATTCGTAGGCAGGGTTGTATGCAGGAGAGGACATCCAAGAGGGGTTGGGCTGTGTACCAGGGGGAGCAGTGAGGTAGACTACTTGCTGAGGGCGAGCCGGTTGTTGAGAAGTCGAGGCAGCGGAAGACTGTGGCGACGAGTTACCCCGGGCCGTCTTGTAAGGAAGAAACCTCTGCTTCTTTTTGAAGAACGTCTGTTTCTGGGATTCGATCCTCCTTTTGGCTGAGAGACCCCACCTTACTTGCAAATTTTGGTTTGCCCTCGCCGCGTCCTGAAGAACCTTATCAACTTCGTTCTGAGGGAAGAGGTTCTTACCCCAGCAGGAGGACGCTATCAGCCTGTTCGGTTCATGTCTGATGGAGGCCTCAGACAGAACAAACTTCCTGCAACTAACTCGAGCTGACCAGAAGTCATGGAGGTCTATTTGGTAGGACAGCAGCTGGTTCTTTGTGGCGACTCTGAACAGCGTTTCCTCTGGGTAAACCGATGCTAGGGACTCCATGGAAGTGATGGAATTGAGGGACCTAGCTAGTCTATTACGGGTCTCGAGCTCAGTTTTGAGAAGACTCTCTAGTAATCTGGGGAGCTTCTCAGAGAAAATAGTAGAGGCACAGTCCGGGTCTAGCTTCCCCACTGTGAAGGTAGAAGACTCGTCATCCCAGGTTGCAGAGGTACCCGGAATAAGCAATGAGGTGGGGTCCGTCTCCTTGAGAGCCGGCATGGAAGAGCCTTCCTTGATGGCCTGTATAGTCAGCTCTGTGATTTTGTCTATGAGCGGCAAAGAGATGGAGGCCGCTGTCGTAAAAATAGTGTAGGCACCTTTGTGTGAGGTGAGCTTGGAGTTAATACACCCCCACTCTGATAGAGTTCTGGCCCAGATAGCCTGGGCCTGCTCTTTCGGAAATATCACTGTTTCCTTCGGTACCTTCTCCATACGGACCAATGCATGTTCCTTTAAACGTACGAAGCCATTGAATGGGAATTCTAGCCCCGGAGGGTAGAACTCCAGGTCCTCTAGAGGGCGGGTGCCTATGCCCTCCAGAGTTAGGGAACCATCTAAGAATGGGGCATGCAAGGCAAACCGCCAAGGATTGTTTTTATCGAAGGGAGGTAGCTTCGATGCGTCTGGGGCGGAGGGAGGAGGAAGCTGAGTTCCGGAGCTGATCAGAGTAGCCACCATATCCTTAATCTCTGTCATCGCCCTAGACTGATGTTGAATTTGTTCTCTGACGATATCCCTGACCAGTTCGATGGGGAAGATATCGCCCCAGGGTACCTGAAAGCCACCCGTTGGTGGTGTCTTGGATTTGGTAGACTTAGACTTCTTAGGAGTCGTGGTTTTACGAGGAGCAATATGAATATCAGGACCTGTCGAGGGTCTGGGGACCGGTGACGTTGATACTGGCAAAGCTGAAGACTTAAGTGCGAAGTGGCTTCACCTTGGGTCGTACGGGGACAGAGGGATCCTGAGGAGAAGCCTTAGGCTTATCAAAACTTAGAAAGGAAGAGGTAGAAGAGGGAGTAGGAGAGAAAAGGGTTTCCACCAACTCGGCACCACTTACCTGCTCGTCCCTGGGTTCTACGTCTATATCTAGATCTGCCACGTCCAGCGGTACGAGGGGTTCGTCCTCCACGGAAATGGTTGCTCTGACTTCTTCAATTAAGGGGGCAGCAACTTCAGGAGAGACTGCTGCAGTAGTCGAGCCTGGGAAGAGACGGGAGGCCATGTCTCCATCGAGGAGATAGGGTGCGCCAGACGGGGCATTCCTGCCGAAGCCCGACACCCAAGGACGAAGAGTAGCCCTTGCTGGCCGAAGAGAGTCATCATCGGCCAGAAAGATTTTTAGTGATTAGTGATGCAGGAGGGGGATTGCTCTCCAAAATATACCGTGTATGTCATATTACTGGCTAAGTTAGTGTCTGCCACAGATAAATAAGGAACAAAAGGAAAACCCACTTACATCATCGTTCAGTGGTATGAGGACAACTCATAACAGAGTGAGCACAAATCCGGGAACCAGACCATATACTGGGCCTGTCCTGGTTCCCGGATAAAGGGGATGGCGCAGTGTGCGTGGGACCGACAGAGGTCATGCTCAACGGGGTCGTTGAACGAGACAGGGCATCCTTGGGCAGTACAATGGCCCTTCTGTAAAAGAAAGGAGACATGAGTCTTGGTGTTCCTTGAAACTCTGGTAAGGGGTTAAAAACCCTATTAACAGACTTTAGTTTGATGCAATATTGGTGCTTAAGGGAATTCAGTGAGAGCCGGAGCTCTGTATCAAAACAATTAAATATAAAAGCACCAGCAATGGCAATGGGGCTGTATCTTAAAAGTGATAATAATGAAATAATAAATAATCTAAAGCAATCTGCCGACCTCTGAGGGTCGGGGAAGCAGTGACAGGCCCGTAAAATAAATATAAAACACAAGCCGTAGCTAAAGGCAAGGCTAATATAAGTGTGAAGTGTATGGGCGATCTCCGGTGAAGCCGGAGGTCGATGAGAGGTCCTGAATAATTCAATTGTGGATAATAATTAAATTGTGAAATTTATAAAACAAGCCGTAGCTAGAGGCTAAGGCTAAGATAATAGTAAAGCGTATTGACGATCTCCGGTGAGGCCGGAGGTCGATGAAAGGTCCTGAATAATTATATTGAGAATAATAACTCAATTGTAATAACAATGGATATTGTGTGGATATGGCCGTGGCCTGAGACCGGAGTAAGGGCCACCGGAGGGTCGTATCTAAACACTATGAAGCCTGTCCCAGAGGGTTTTAAGTAAACCACCGGAGGGTTGTATCTAAACACTATGAAGCCCGTCCCAGAGGGTTGTAAGTAAACAATATATATATATATATATAACAATAGTTCTAAAGTCATTGAGAATCCCTCATGGCGGAGTAGAACTCAAGGCGGAGTAGAACTCAAGACGGAGTGGAAAAATGTTCAGAACTACTCCCAAGCCGTAATGGGGAGAGGACGGAACTCAGACCTAATAAATAACGCTAACTATTGAAAAGTAACCAAAACTAAATAACTCTTAAGCTATCATACACCCGTAGGGGGAGAGGTGAGGGAGGGAGAACCCGTTGAACGCACAAAACGGAAAACGGGAAATCCGCTCACCCATCTGAAATAAGAAAGAAAACGAGAGAAAAGGGTAACTCGTGACTAACAGAAAACGGGAACCCCAATCTCTCGCTCCCTTAGACACAAAATCAGGACTTAATAAGCACACAACACTATTATAAACGTATAAAAATAAAATTGTAACATCAAGATAAGACTACGAACGAAGAATAGCGTCTGCTAAAACCTAAATTAAAGGGAAAAGTCGACTGACGAACGCCCCGGTGGGGCGGGTACTAAACTATAATAAAGCTAGAACGCTAATCTTGTTCGCAGACATGACTTGCTAGCAAAAAATACCATGGGAATAATAACAATAATAATAATGATGGTTCAAAAGGCATAAGGCCAGGGACTTAACCAAGAACCTAAGTGATAGAGTACCAAACGGGCAAGACTAAGATGAACTCCCGAAGACAAGGGAACAAACAAGGGCCTAGACGGAAATGATAAAACAGACTATACTGTATATAAGACAAAAGCCCGGTACTACAAAAAGCTGTCAAAACAAACTATGGTACTTAACATTGGAATGGGTGAAGATGGAGCTTCGGTCATGACGAAATAAATCCACAAGTCTGAAAACGCGCAGAGAGCACAACAAATTACACACAATTCTAGCAGTCCAAAAAGAAGGATGATGTTCAGATGGCGCTCGCGTCGGGGCGTGGCTCTGGTAGATTGGCTGGTGCCTCTGTATCGGCCCATCTCTTTGACGAAGGAATTAACTAAATGGAAGACAGCCTGTGAATAGTGGCTTTCACGCGCCTTTGCTTTATACACGACACCCACAAGGTACTCGCGCGAGGGTAGTAACCTCTGCATTCCATGCTTTTATCTTTCTCTGGTATAATTGGAAGATTTTATCAGAAAAGTGTATTAGAAGGACCCCTTTTCACCGGCCGCCACAGGTCGACCCAGAAATCTTGTTTTACCTTATTCTTAACCTTCAAATCAGTGACCAAGCATCTGGGTATTTAAATACTGTACATAATACATTTCAAGTAGCTTGTATCTATCATCATATACTGTAATCCTAGCTCTCTATAAATTTTTACAATGATTCACTACCATAACTCTGTGCAGCGTAGAGGGAAGAGGGTAGCCGTTAGTTTTAGACCAAAAGCTCATATCAGGATCTCTAGCACCAATAGATAAGTGATAAAAGGTCATCACCTAATAGAAGCAGCAAAATGGAAACAACCGAATGCATGTAAATTAAAAATAAACTCCCTCAATCACAAATCTATAGTACTGCAAACCAAAGGGATTTCAATAGTCAAACACTGGAAACATTAAGATGTCCCAAAATCACGCAACTTCCTCTAAAATTAAATTATCAAGAGAGTTTCCTGGAATCAACAAGGAAGGTTTAAGAGCAAAAAGTGGTATCTCTTATTACATCACTAAATTTAATTTTTATCATCAAGAGTTTGAGAAATATGCCATAACTTTCTTCTATGCCATAACTTTCATCTAAGTGATGAACATAGAATTGCCTTTGATCCAGTGTGACTTAAAAAACACAAACGGAATATGATTCCTTACATTTTATAGGAAAATGAAAGTGTTATCCATATTAAATTTGACCATGACAAGTTTGTTGACAAACATGACTGATTAATTTTTTTTTCATAACCATACAAATCTGAGACCTGAGCTCTTTACTATAGATATAATGTTCAGGTGTAGCTGGAAAACTACCCATAAAATTTTTACACTAGGTAAAGAACCTGCTGCTAATTAGCAGGGGGTAGACCAACCACGCAGCTCACACACAGCCAGTCTGTCTATCCACATTTGATTACAGGTAAGACTTTCTTGGGGGAAAGGGGATAGCAGGCCAAGTATGAGTAAAAACCTCTGGTTTGTTTGGTTAGGAAAATTAAAAATCTTTTTGTCATTTCCTACATAACAAACCATTCGCTCTTTACTGTAATAACTCAGCCTTAGGTAGGGGGTAGATGGAAGTTCAAAAACCCAACTGGCTAGGAACATGCCCTGGGGTATGACCAAGTCTTGCAAGTGTGAGAGGGCTACCCTTGTCACTTTGCAAACTCTTGGTATGGAAAGCACGAGTTAATGGCCTGGGTAATAATGGTGAATGTGCAGGAACTTCAACACTGACTTGAGCAGGTAAGGTTATTGGAGTGTAGCTTTCCTCTTAACCTAGACATTACTCTACTTCTCACGGGAAAGACTGGGACAATTGACATTTCGGGCTACACAAGGGATACACAAGGGAAATGGGTATTAGCTGCAGTCAGAAATAGGCCTACTTGCAGAGTCCTCCAGATGCTGTGTTCTAGACTCTCTGCCCTTGACAAACTGCTATTAGTCATGTTAGGGAGCTGAGGTAGCTTACATCATTTCTTATGCTTCCACCATAGGACCTATGGAAAGTATACAGTACCAGGCTCCTGAGGGTTACGTCTTGCAGGTACTGGGCCCTGAAAGCGTTATGATGCTTTCAGACACCTGGTTGTAAGACCTGTGCCACAGTAGTTTTTTAAATGCTAGGGATGTACTCAAAACCCTATCATCATGAGCACTGGGCCTGGAATCTCTTGGGCGAGAGTTAGGATTCAGTGCACATTCAATGACATGGTGAATCCATGCCGAGATCATATTTGTGACTACTTTCGATCCTGCACATGCTTACAAAAAGTCGTCTGATGCGTGAGCGAGCTCCAAAAGTTTGTTTAAGATAGCACTTCAGTGCTCTCACAGAAGACAGTACTGGAATAATACATTAGGATCAACAGTTACATGGAGACAAAATCTGGCAAGTCCCAAACCTAGGGACAGCTCCAACCGGATTTTGAGTCTTGGCAACGAACCCAGGGAAGAAGTTGAGTGTTACTTGCCCCATCCCCTTGAATTAGCTGTGTTGTAGTTACGACCATGCAACTCGCTAACCCAGTTGGCAGAGGCCAGCGATCCGAGTACTGACATAGCTGTTCATAATGTGTTCCTTTAAGGGATTGTAGTACACTAACCATATTCCAAGGTGGTGGTCCAACTTCTGACTGGGGTTATTAAGTTCAAAACTACGTATGAGGAGAGAGAATTCCATTAAGAAGGAAATGTTGACTCCCACCTGTCTAAAGACAAGGCTCAAGGCTGAGTGGTAGCCTTTCACTGCCGAGACCAAGCAAGAGTTTTTCCTTTGAGGTAAAATAAGAATTCCGCTATTACTGGGATAGTGGCATCCTTCCATGACACCATCCACAGATGATAGCTGACTTGCTTGATAGATTGATTGATTGATTGATTGACAGATATAAAATTCTTTGGCAACCTGTCATTGGTCATCGATGCCGATATCGTTTCTTGTAAAGAATAAAAGTAATGAATTCAAAATCATAAAAGCAAAGATGTCCCTACTAAATTTAAGGGATTTTGACGAAGGAAAAATCTATTTCTGGGAAGAGGCCTGTGACGCCCAGTGAGAAAGGTCCTTCCTTATACCTTTCCTAATATAAATCTTCCAAATATACTAGAGAAAGATAAAAGCATGGAATGCAGAGGTTACAACCCTCGCGCGAACACCTTGTAGGTGTCGTGTATTAAACAAAGGCGTGTGTAAACCACTATTCACAGGTTGTCTTCCATTTAGATAATCCCTTCATCAATGGGGAGGGCCGTGACAGGCCCTAGATAACATGGTTGAACTCCCCAACGACACCTACCACGCGCGCCCTCTAGGACATCCTTCTGCAAGAACATATGGCTTGGCAAGGAAAAAGAGGGGTGGGGTCCGTATCAAATAACCGGGAAGGGTTTCACCGGGCGTCACAGGCCTCTTCCCAGAAATAGATTTTTCCTTCGTCAAAATCCCTTTTCTGGGGGGCCTGTGACGGCCGGTGAGAATGTACCAGAGAATGCCTTCCAAGCCCAATAAATTAATAACATAATAAGGAGAAAACAAACACCATGTAAGGCAATAATATAATACTGTAAGTAAACATAAATCATAAACTAGCCATAGGCATAGGGGATGTAATGCTAAAATAATATGAGGACCAGGGATCACCTGAGTGTCCCGTCGTGAAAGGAATCAACCTTACATGTCTAAGCATATCTAAACTTTACAGGAATAATAATTACAATAACAGTTAAATCATAACAATTAAACATGGCAAAATAACTTAGGGCTAACGAACCACCCAGGAGAGTGGCGACGTGGTGTGAGAGGTGGTCAGGAGGGAGGAGAGAAGAGATGGAATAAAGAAAAAATCAGAGATTAATGGGGGGAGATAAGACTCCCCGCTGCAACCGTAGGGTATTTAAGGGCCTGTAAGTTCTTTAGATAGTGGCGTTTGAAAACCATAGGAGACTTCCAACCCGTGTATTTTTTAAGGTCATCAAAGTCCATGTTCTGGAAGTAATTGATAGAGGTAGCTATTGACCGTATATCATGAGCATGGGGAAATGATTCCGGGTTAGCATGTTTAATGAAGTAGAGGATTTGTTGTCTGATACCTTGAATGGTCAAAGTACCACCTTGTTCCCTGATAAATAAGGGGCCAGACGAGCGGGTGGCAGATCTAGCTAAAAAGGTCCTGAGAGTAGTGACTGGACACAGCGAAGGATCCTGGGGAAGAGAGATGATCTTCCAAGGGGACCACCTATTTTGCGGGTCCTCATTTTTTGCTAGGAAAGCTCTGTCTGGGGTAAGCAGTACTTCGCCTGTAGGGAGGAAATCTATGTTTTCCGGGTTACGTGAGAGCGCTGCTAGTTCTGAGATTCTAGCACCTGAGGCCATAGCTGATAGAAATAACGTCTTCCTAAGCAGAGTGATATAAGAGCAGGACTCGTTGTCAGTGTCCGACGCGAGTTTGAGGACATTGTTCAGAGACCAAGAGACTTTTTGTGGCCGATCCAACGGCCGAAGCCTAGCACATGCTTTTGGAATAGATGAGAAATAGGAATCAGCTATATTAATGTTAAACCCAACCAGGAATATCTTCTTCAGAGCTGACTTGATGGTAGTTATAGTGCTAGCTGCCAAGCCCTTGTCAAATAAGAACCTAAAGAACGAGATGGCTAAATTCGGAGTCATACGAGTGTGGTCTGAATTCTTTAAGAAACCTGCTAATTTCTTAACAGCCGAATCATATTGACGAATTGTCGAGTCCCTTTTGTCCGCTTCGATGAAGAGAACGTTTTCTGGGTCAATGTTTGCGTCTTTATGCGCTGCAAACTTCATGAAGTCCACAAAGTTAGGGTTTTGGCTATCCTTGAGGAATCTGACACAGTCTGTGTTTGAATTACTTGGGTTAGTTTGGGGAATGGAATCCGGAAGGGTCGGAGTTTCAGCTCGAGGAGGAGAGGAAACCAACTGCTCTTTGGCCAGTGAGGTGCTACTAAGGCCACTGTCCCCCGGAAGGAGCGTAGTTTGTGCAATACTTTCATTAGAAGATTCACTGGTGGAAATAGGTAAATCTTCCTCCAATGGTTCCAATCCAGGGTTAATGCGTCTATGGCATAAGCCTGAGGGTCCATGTTTGGTGTCACATAACAAGGAAGTTTGTGATTCATCTGAGTTGCGAATAGATCTACCTGAAGGCCCGGAACCAGCCTGAGTATCCACTGGAATGAAATTATGTCCAGAGACCATTCTGATTCCAGTGGTTTCATCCTGGATAGTGAGTCCGCTATCACATTCTGGACTCCCGCTAGGTGGGTTGCTGACAGGAACCAGTTCTTTTCTGCTGCCAAGGTGAAGATAGTGACCAGGATCTGATTCAGGTTGGGCGACTTGGATCCTCCTCTGTTGATGCAGTGTACTACGGCTGTGCTGTCTGACACTACTCTGATGTGGGTCGACCTCGGAGGAGAGAGCCTCTTCAGGGTCAAGAACACTGCCATGGCTTCGAGAACATTGATGTGGAAGTGTTTCATGGCGGGTGACCAAGAGCCCTGAAACATCTGACGTTCGTAGTAACCCCCCCATCCACTCAGAGACGCGTCTGTATGAATTGTCACTTGTGGGGGTGGGAATTGAAGAGGAACCGATTTGGAAAGGTTCTTCGATTCGGACCATGGCTGTAATCTCATTTTCAAGACAGAGGGGATTTTCGAGACCTTGTCTCTTAAAGGTACTGTGGCTCTCTTTCTCCAAACTCGATTGATGTCTTTGAGTTTGGCTTTCAATAGGCGATCTGTTACTGAGGCGAATTGCAGAAGGCCGAGGATTCTTTCTAAGGCTCTTCTGGACACCTGCCTGTGTTTTAGAAAATTCTTGACCTTGGAAGCTATTTCTCTTACCTTTTTGGGAGGTAGAACCAGCTTGTGCCGTGCAAGGTCCCATTGTATGCCTAACCATTCGAAGCGGTCTGATGGAAGTAGGCGGGATTTTTGGAGATTGACCCGAAATCCCAGGTTGGCGAGAAAACGAAGTACTTTCTTCGTAGCTCTGTTGCACTCCAGGGCTGACCGAGCCCAAATAAGCCAATCGTCCAGATAAGCAACGATCTGAATCCCTTGGTTCCTGAGTTGTTCTAGCACCGTCTCTCCCAGTTTCGTGAATATCCTGGGTGAAATGTTGAGGCCGAAGGGCATGACTTTGAATGCAAAGGCTTTCCTGCCTAGACGGAAACCTAGGTAATGAGAGAAGTTTCGAGCTATTGGTACATGATAATAGGCGTCGGTAAGATCGATAGAGGTGGTGACGGCCCCACGGGGAAGCAGGGTACGTACCTGAGAGATGGTCAACATCCGGAACTTGTCGCAGAGGATGTAAGAATTTAGCTTTGACAAGTCCAGGACCACTCTCAATGCCGACGAGCCTTTCTTCGGAACTGTGAACAGGCGGCCTTGGAACTTCAGCGATCGAACCCGTTTGATTGCTTTTTTCTGTAGTAACTCGGTGGTGTACTCTCTCAGAATGGATGTGGGTCTCTGGAAGAAGGTCACTGGTGGAGGAGGGGAACCTTGTGACCATTTCCACCCCAAGCCTTTGGAGACTATGCTGTGAGCCCACGGACTGAAGGTCCAACGGTCTCGAAAGTGGTAAAGTCTCCCCCCTACCGGAACTATATCATTGCGAGGGAGTGAATCTAGGTTCTTTCCCTCCTCGAGAACCCCTTGTCCTAGGTCCGCCTCGTTGACGGAACTGTCCTCTAGCCCTGAAGCTACCTCTCTGGTGTCCACGAAAGGAACCTGAGGGTCCGTAGCTAGGGATGTATGCGGGTGAGGGCATCCAAACGGGGTTGGGTTGGGTACCTGGGGGAGCAGTGAGGTAGACCACCTGTTGAGGGTGTTTCGGCTGTAGAGGAGACGAAGCAGTGGGAGACTGTGAAGACGAGTGGGCAATCGACGATTGTTGGTAGTGACCTCGGCTCGTCTTGTAAGGGGCAAACCTCTGTTTCTTCCTGAAGAAGTTTTGTTTTTGCCCTTCAACCCTCTTTTTGGCAGTGAGGCCCCACCTCACTTGCAAATTTTGATTTGCTCTCGCAGCGTCTTGTAGTACCTTGTTCACCTCCTCCTGAGGAAAAAGGTTCTTACCCCAGCAGGGGGAAGCTATCAGCCTATTCGGTTCATGCCTGATCGTGGCCTCAGAAAGAACGTGCTTCCTGCAACTAACCCGAGCCGAACAAAACTCGTGTAAGTCGATTTGGAAGGACAGAGACAGGTTCTTTGTGAATATCCGGAACATGGTCTCGGTCGGGTAAAGTGAGGTTAGGGACTCCACGGAGGTAATGGAGTGGAGAGACCTAGCCAACCTATTCCGTGCCTCAAACTCAGTCTTGAGAAGAATATCTGGTAATTTAGGAAGCTTCTCGGAGAACAGATTAGAGGCACAGTCTGGGTCTAACTTCCCTACTGTGAAAGTAGCGGGGGCATCATCCCAGATAGTAACGGTACTCGGAATGAGCATGGAGGTGGGATCGGTCTCTTTAAGAGCTGGCATGGCAGAACCTTCTTTGATAGCCTGAAAAGTAAGAGCTGCCACTTTATCTGTAATAGGCAAGGTAATACCTGGAGAAGCTGTAAATATGGTGTAGGCTCCTTTGTGTGGGGTGAGCTTGGAATTAGTGCAACCCCAGTCTGACAACGTCCTGGCCCAGAAAGATTGGGCCTGCTCTTTAGGGAATATTACCGTTTCCTTCGGTACCTTGTCTAACCTAACCAAGGCATGTTCTTTCAATCGCACGAAGCCGTTGAATGGGAATTCTAGTCCCGGAGGGTAAAATTCTAAGTCCTCTAGAGGACGGGTGCCTATGCCCTCTAGAGTTATGGCACCATCAATATATGGAGCATGTAAGGCAAACCTCCAAGGGTTGTTTTTCTCGAAGGGAGGTAACTTCGATGCGTCCGGGGCTGAAGGAGGGGGCATCTGAGTTCCGGAACGGATGAGACTTGCCACCATATCTTTGAGCTCCGTCATAGCTCCTCGGTCTGCCCTAGACTGTTGAAGATATTGTTGTATCTGCTCTTTCACAATATCCCTGACCATGGCGGCGGATAAAGGGGGCTCCCGAGCTTGATCCTCTAACGAAGCCCTGGACTTAGTAGACTTTGACTTCTTAGGAGTCACGGTTTTAGGTATAGCAATATGAACATCAGGATCCTTTGAGGGTCCCGGAACCGGTGACACTGATAATGGCAAAGCTGAAGGCTTAAAGGTACGTAGTGGCTTCACCTTGGGTCGTACAGGAATGGAGGAACCTAGAGTAGAAGCCGTAGGTTTATCAAAGCCGTGAAAGGAAGTAGAAGAGGAAGGAGTGTGGGGTGAAAGGGGGTCCACCAACTCAACACCACCTACCTGCTCATCCATGGGTTCCTCGTCCAGACCTAGGTAGGGCCCAGCCTCCGTCACTAAAACCTCTTCCTCAGTTAGAATGGTTTCTCTAATCACTTCAATTAACGGGGCCGCTGTCTCCGGTGGAACTGCTGCAGTAGTAGAGCCTGGGAATAGGCGAGAAGCCATGTCTCCATCAAGAAGATAGGGTGCGCCAGCAGGCGCATTCCTCCCAAACCCTGACACCCAAGTCCGGAGAGTAGCTCTCGCCTCCCTGAGAGATTCATCATCAGCCTGAAAGAGGAGAGGGAATTAATGATGAAGTCAAAACTGAAGTCAATATACAAAGAGCAATTAATTCTTCGCAAAGAATATTAACAGGGCCACTAGAACCAACTTACCTCCTCGCTCAGGAGTAGGGCTGACAGCCCATAGCAGAGCATGCATGCCTCCGGAAACCATATCGTATAGGGGGCTTGTCCCGGTTCCCGAGAGAAGGATATGGCGCAATGGGCATGGGCCCGGCATAGATCATGGCCCATGGAATCAGCAAAGGCAGCGGAGCAGCCCCTGGCAGTGCAGCGGACTTTCTGTAAAAAGAAAGAAGACATAAGTCTGGATGTTCCTTGAGATTCTTGTCATTGACTTATGAATCAGAAACACTTAAATCTTAATTAATGTGTGAGTATGGTAGTAGCTAACACCTTAATAAAATAAGAAATTATAATAGAAAACCAGTAACCACATAGCATGAATCTCTAAACTTCATCGATATCACACTGTTAACTCCGGTTCTGGACTCCTGCTTGATCTCTGTTTTTACCGGAGGTCCGGTAGCAAAGGCCCGTCATCGTGAAATCGTGACCGTCTCCGGTACGATAACATTATCCTCAATGAATGAGTTATCTCCAGTGAAGCCGGAGATACGATGAAAACGGGGGCCTTAACTGTGTAATTGTGATCAAACATGACAAAGGTTCGTGTGTAAAAGGCTTCAGCCGGAGTCCGAGTGCCGGATTTCACCGTTGCACTCCAAAAATCTGCTCCGGAACGATAACTAGTTCTCACCCAATGAGTATCCATTATAGCGGAGCATAACTCAAGGCGGAGCTAAGGGTGTCGGTATAAAACGACCCCAATTAATGACTCATACACTAACGTACCTAATAATAGTGTTAGCTATATTAACAGTAACCACATCAATAAATCGTTTATAATATTAAACGTACTATCATCAATTCTGATACTGAGAAGAGGCCTGAATAACCCGTGATCGTATAAAAACGGAGAACGGGAAATTCACCTCTCTTACTCAAAGAAAACGAGAGAAAGGATAACTCATACCTGTAGAACAGGAAACGAGCACTCTATGCTTTCGCTCTCAAGGTTACATATTAAAAATTAACATCACACAATAAATAAGAAATTTAATAAAATTGATTGCTTTTCTTAGTAATAGTAATAACGAAGAATAACGACAACGTAACCAAAAAACAAGGATATAGTCTAAAACGAACCCTCCAGGAGGGTACAAATTAACAGACTAAATCGCTAAGCTTTAAATCGTTTCTATGCTTTAAAACGCTAAGCTTTAAACCGTTACTGTGCTTTAAAACCCTATCTTAAATCGCTATTCTTCGTAGGTCCAAATTGGACTTGCAAGCAAATAAATACCATAGTAAAAATTAATAATAATTAATGATAACATAAAAGGCCATAAAACGTAAGTGATATAACCTATCCGACAGAGTACCAGATGGGCAAAATTAACTAGAAAATTTACCGAAGCGAACATACCCAAAATGGCTGCCGATATCTCGGCAGGACAATCGCTTCCAAAACTAAAAACCACCATAATGGAAATAGAACAAATGCCCGGTACTGTCAAAAACTGCCAAAACAAACTATGGTACTTAACATTGGTAAGGGTGAAGTAACAACGTCAGTCATGTTAAAATAACGAGAAATTCTTCGAAAAAACACTGTGCCCAAAAAATCTATGCTTGCTTGAAGTCCAATTAAAGAAGGATGTCCTAGAGGGCGCGCGTGGTAGGTGTCGTTGGGGAGTTCAACCATGTTATCTAGGGCCTGTCACGGCCCTCCCCATTGATGAAGGGATTATCTAAATGGAAGACAACCTGTGAATAGTGGTTTACACACGCCTTTGTTTAATACACGACACCTACAAGGTGTTCGCGCGAGGGTTGTAACCTCTGCATTCCATGCTTTTATCTTTCTCTAGTATATTTGGAAGATTTATATTAGGAAAGGTATAAGGAAGGACCTTTCTCACCGGCCGTCACAGGCCCCCCAGAAAAATAGCTTTCAGAAGACCTACTGGCATAGTACAACACATCCTACCCTAGAATCTTTATAAGGATGAACCTTCCATCCTTACCTCAAGCCTCAAACAGGCATCTATTTCTCTCGGTACTATAAGTGGGGCATTCACTTAACAAATGCCTCACTATCAAGGGTACCAAACAATTGTCACAATATGGCTGGTATTGGCCAGTTAGCAAAAATTGGGGTCAACCGAGTGTGACAAATGCGGAGATGACAAAGTAGTCGTCTACTTTTTGGGCATGTTATACATTCATTGGGATACAGTATAACATTCGTTATTCCTCGCATCTTATTTAAAACTAAATTATCCCAATGCTGTTGCCAAATCTTATAAATCAAATTCTTAATGCTGGGTAAACAATTATTAGAGAAAGGGATGCCTTCTTGGTAACGGCATTCTTTGCCACTAAATGTGCTTCCTCATTTCCAGACACCTGTGTGTGCTGGAACCTAGGAAATCAAATTTTTACACTACCTCTTATTCTAATAATGGAAAGCCACTAAAATCTTTAAAACTATAGGGTTACTTGAATTAAAAACTTCTAGAGCTTGAAGGATACTCCTTGCATCACTAAAAATTGTAAAATTACCCTCCTCCAACACTATTTTCTCAATAGCGGTTAGTATGCCATACAGTTTGGCAATAGAGAAGCTGTGACAATTAAAAGCATTACTATATACAGCAAATCCAATGCCAGCATCAGATTTGGAACCATCAGTATATATATATGTCAATTCCTTATGTTTTGCTACATGTTCCATAAAAAGAGACCTGGCTTCTAAGTCAGTCAGTCAGTCATGTTCTTTTTTATACCAACAAATTATTTACTAAAAGACATCTCCTGGTAATTTCCATGGAAGGGCACTGCTTGGGAAAAGCCTCTTTGCAAGAGATGCTGGATAAGGGAAGCGACTGCCTCATATATCTGTGTGAGGTTGTTTGAGGTCAGAAAGAAGAGGAAGCCTCACGGCACCTCTTTGAACAGTTTTCTGTACCACTTTGCTTGCTGTCACAGTGGAGCTATCAGGGTCATTGAGAGGTTTTGCAATTCCCTTACCTTGTTGGTAAGTCTCCTCATCAGACAAAGGGGGTGGGGGGAGCATAGACGTCCAGGTATTTAGATGTTGAAAGGTATCTTGTAGAGCTGCCTGGGGATCCAGTACTGGTGAGCAATACACCAAAGTTTCCGGCTCAGGAATGTTGAACAGATCTATGATCGTTGAACCCCACAAAGTAAAGATTTTGTTGGCTATCTGAAAAGCAAAGGCCACTCGAAACCAACTATGAGTCTTCCTGCTCGGATTGTCAGGAAGGATTTTTTTTTTTTTTTGCCCGGAATGAAACGCCCTAATCGAGTTGTCTTTCGTCCCATCTTAGCTGCTGTAAAAAAGTATCTCCTTTTTTTCTTTATATAGATAAGCTATTGCCATCGTGTTGTCACTCGACCCTACAGTGTCCTGCAAGGAACTGTTGAAATTATTCCAGAAGCCTGCCCCTAATTCTATGAGGTTTATGTGGTATTGTACTGCCAATTGGATTCGGACGACAGTCCAGAGGTTGTGTTACAACAGGTGAGGCCTACACCCTTCATTTGATGTATCAGTGAAGAGTATCAAATCTGGGGGAAGAGAAAGAAGATCTACTTCCCTGAGTAGGTTGGTATCAACCACCCAGCTCTCTCTTTTGCTCTGATGCTATCGGAATCAGTTAACGAAGATCCCTGTGCTGAGACCAATAGGTTTTCAGATGCCACTGAAGTAAGCAAATGCGGAAACAGCCATTGGGGACCAAAAGCTCCAGGAAGGTCAGGTGCCCTAACAAGTATAGCCAAAGGTGTGCTTGTGGTGTGTCTTGCTTCAGGAAAGGATGTGCCACACACGTTAGTGTGTACACTCCGTCTTGGGAGGAAAACCTTGCCTAATTGGGTATTTATTTGCATCCTGAGATACACCAGGTTTTGAGATGGTTGCAGAGAGAACTTCATGATTGATCACGCTCCCCAGATCATGACAAAATGTTAGATGCCTCTGTCTGTAGGAGAAGTCTCTATACCAAGTTTGCTATAATTGGTCAGTAGTCGAGGTAACTCTATAGATGAATGCCATTGGCATGAGTCAAGTTTGAAACTAGAGTGAACACTTTCATGAACACCTGAGGTGTTGTGGACAGGTCGAAACACAGTACCTTTAACTGGTATATCTTCTCATAAAGGAACTTGGGTACTTCCTTGAAGGTGGTCTGATTGGGATCCGAAGTACACATCTTTGAGATCCAGTGTTATCGGCTTTTGGTCTTAACATGGTACTGTATCTGCTGTCGCCATCTTTATTGGGGTTTGCAGAACAAACTAGTTAAAGGCAGGCAGATCGATGACTGGTCTCCAATCACCTTCTCTACAAGAATGAGTCTACAGTAGAAGCTTAGGGATCCATCTTAAGACCTCTCGGAGAGCATTCTTCAACATGGTTTGAACTTCAGCCTGAAGGGCAAGGTCCTTCGGTGATCTATTTACAAGGAAAACATCAACAGAGGGGGAGAGAATATATGGGACGAGATTCCCTGCACGGAAGACCGAAACCGTCCAAGGTTCGGCTGCTGCATCTGCTTCAGGCATCCTCCCACCATGGATGGACAGGAGAAATGGCACCCCTAGCGGGAGCGATTACATCTTCCACCTCTACCTCCTCTGCCCCTAATAAACTTGCCATGAAAGGATGCTTAGAAGCAGTTGCTCCTTTTTTGTGTCCTTGTCAGTTGATAGGACACTATCTCTGTGCTGAAGAGTAAGGACGAGATATCACTGCCATATGGAGGGGGGGTCATAATTCGTCTTCCTCTAGTGCTCAGTCACGACATCATTATCTTCCGAGTTAAACAAAGAAACCTCCACTAAAAAGTTGTGTAACTTTAGCGCTTCCCTCTTCGACACCTGCCTGTAGAATTTTAAGATGGCAAGAGTCACGACATTTCAAAATCTAGTTCATCCACTGGTTGGCCAGATTATGGGCATGGAACTCTGCAGCCATTGCTCAGGAAAGCAAGGTGTTCATGGTTTTCGATCTGAATCTGCCAAATCTTAATTGGTAATCAGATAGGCTAATACCAAGCCAGACTAGTCATCGATCCATGAAGTGACTTGCATAGAAGCCTTTGAAACCTGACCCATTTAGTGACTTGCAAAATGCCTTTGGAACCTGTTCCATGTTTGATCTCTGCCGCCAAGAAAGTCGCTGGTTGTGCTGGCAATTTTTAGAGTGACGTCCTGGGTCAGAGCCAGAATTGCTGGGTCTACAGGTCAAATATAGATGATCACCGATGATCTCATTACTTTCTATGCCGTACAAACAGGGGAGGAAGTAGGCACGATAAATGCCACACTTAAAGAAATTTTGACATCCCAGCTACTTAGTTAAGATATTCTTCCCAACTCCCCTCACCCCTCTAGACCAGCGTAACTTAATCCTGGTCTTTCTGCTTCTGGGGCCTGACAGAAGTCTATGACCTTATAATTCATCTTTGGGGGATACTAGGAATGATTGCCAAGATTGCCGATTTTCCTTATGCACCCTAGACCAGCATGTTGCTCTGGGGCCGTAGCCTTAGGGCTAACAGCCAAGGAGAGACGGGTCCTCCTTCCGAAGAACTGGAGAGGCGAGACGGGTCCTCCTTCCGAAGAACTGGCGAGGCGAGACGGGTCCTCCTTCCGAAGAACTGGCGAGGCGAGGCGGGTCCTCCTTCCGAAGAACTGGCGCGGCGAGGCGGGTCCTCCTTCCGAAGAACTGGCGCGGCGAGGCGGGTCCTCCTTCCGAAGAACTGGCGCGGAGAGGCGGGTCCTCCTTCCGAAGAACTGGCGCGGAGAGGCGGGTCCTCCTTCCGAAGAACTGGCGCGGAGAGGCGGGTCCTCCTTCCGAAGAACTGGCGCGGAGAGGCGGGTCCTCCTTCCGAAGAACTGGCGCGGAGAGGCGGGTCCTCCTTCCGAAGAACTGGCGCGGAGAGGCGGGTCCTCCTTCCGAAGAACTGGCGCGGAGAGGCGGGTCCTCCTTCCGAAGAACTGGCGCGGAGAGGCGGGTCCTCCTTCCGAGGAACTGGCGCGGAGAGGCGGGTCCTCCTTCCGAAGAACTGGCGAGGAGAGGCGGGTCCTCCTTCCGAAGAACTGGCGAGGAGAGACGGGTCCTCCTTCCGAAGAACTGGCGCGGAGACGCGGGTCCTCCTTCCGAAGAACTGGCGAGGAGACACGGGTCCTCCTTCCGAAGAACTGGCGAGGCGAGAAGGGTCCTCCTTCCGAAGAACTGGCGAGGCAAGAAGGGTCCTCCTTCCCAATTACTGGCGAGGCGAGACGGGTCCTCCTTCCGAAGAACTGGCAAGGAGAGAGAGAGAGAGAGAGAGAGAGAGAGAGAGAGAGAGAGAGCGCTCTACTGAGCCAAAAGCAGAAGTGGCAGCTGAGGGTTGGTCTACCCCCTGCTAACTGGCGGCGGGTTATTTACCTGGCGCACACAGTTTATGGGTAGTTTTCCAAATATGCTGGAACAATATATCCATAATAGAGTGAATGATTTGTATAATAGAGTGAATGATTTGTATAGGAACAAATTTAAGTTACTAAAATTGATATTTTGCAAATAATGCAGACTTTCAGGGAAACAAGCAATAAAGTCTCGTTCCAGAAGTGTATAAGAACGTGGTAAAACCAGGCAAACCAGTGGATTGCAAAAGCCTGATGTGAAATGTTAATAAGAGAGGCACCATAAGATCAAGAACAGAAAGTCATGGGTTTATCAAATCAATAAATGAAACATTTTAAAACAATCCAAAATATGAAGCTGAAATCCATACCGCAAACAGGGACACTTGGCAACATACAAAGTACATTACAGCATACATAAAAGACTACAAGCATCATATTTTGTTAAAGATTATTAACTCTGGAGGTAAGAAGAGGCCAATTTCTTTATCATAATGAATTCAATTAATCTTTAATCTAGATTTCAAAGATCAAATGGCTTTGCCACCAAACTTGTAGAAATGGTATTGCCTTACCGATTGCTCTGGCCACAGATTGAAATAAAAAAAAGTTTAAGAAAAACTTTCACCTTTTGTTTGCACAACTAACTTGGTAATAAAGGCTTCCAACGATATCGTATATTTCTGAAAAAGTGAGAATACCAAAATACCCGAGAATGACAACTGCAGAAATTGATTGAATGATTCAAGTAAAAAAGTCAAGGATCAAGGAATAAGCCTAACGAACAAAAAATTATCGAATCGGTTTGGATTTTAAAGATCTTTTTAATTGGATTTAATGATTTAGGCTATATAGCCCTGTGTTGAGTCGTGCAAGGCTATTCTGCGCCCAAGAGTATCTGGGATGAAATTGTTTCACAGAGGTTTAAGTTAAAAGAGGTAAGATAGCAAGATGGAAGAAAAGAAGCAAGAACTGAGGTAGGGACCAAAGGAATGCCACAAAGCCCTTAGTTAATGGATACAGTGCCTCCACCGCAAGTCTACAAGGCAACTTTTTCTACGTTAAAGTAAAAAAATTTATATTTTTGGGCTCAGGCCATGTCGTCGTGATGGAAGTTCCTTCAAAGGTAGCTTCCTAGGTATATTTGACTACAGTGATATATCCCAGAGAATTTACCAAAGGTATCCAGAATTCTAACTCCTGGAGCAAATATCCCTTGAAAATTTACTAAGGGATATCGCGTAATATCAGAGGACGTATTCTTGACACGTCTCATGGCTATCTACACCCCCAAAATAGCTTTCACTACGAGGGGAAAGAGAGGCAAGAATAGGGTGAGTCGTTCCAGAGACATCGCTCTCGACGAGTCACTACTGTACTGCAAATAGTGCACCTGTCTGCCACCTGAGGCACCACCGTCATTCTTTCTATCGTAGCTTCGCTTGACCGGTGATTTTCCCTGTTCTCTCGTGCTATTTTGGAATATTTTGGACGCTATGATGTCTTCCCCAGCCTCATCAGCTTCTGGAAAGTTAAGTAATATCTTTATCTTGTGTAAATGTAAGCTCTTGCCAGTTTTGCTTTTCGATTGAGATCGTAATTAACGTAACAAGAGCTGCTGCCAGCCGGATGGCGTCAGTAATGCGGTCGTTCTTCTGTTCATTTAGTTAGCCAGAATGACCGTTTCCCGGCATTTATACGCTTTAACTTTAGCTATTTAGATTTTTAGCTAGGGATTCTTATATCATGTCTTTGTTGTCGTGAATTTGGCTATTCTGAACGAGCCTCACGAGTGCTAGGCTTCCTAGCCTAGGCACCCTCACACTTCATGCATGATATAACCATCCTGGTAGAGTTGTATTAAAGCACAGGCATATTTTTTACACTTGTTTGATATTACTTAATTATGCTCTCCTCTTCCAAGATAGTATACAGTGTGTTTCGGTGATCAATTCTCAATGCTCCTAGGCTACTAGCCTAGGGGCTTTAGTATACTTTTATACGTCCCCATTGCTCTCGTATTGCCTTTTAAGGGGAGACTGACCCCTCCTATATCTTTTAAGTCGATACCAATCTCCTAGGAGATTTAAGAGCAATCCCCTTCCCTCTGATTAGCCTAGGCTATTCTCAGTTTTCTTTGCTGTGAACAGAGTTCTGACAAAGTTTTACCGAGACGTTCCGTTTTCTTTCTCCTAACCACTGAGTTGGTTTTGAGTTTAGGACGGGACATCAGAGTATTAGTCTGTGTTAGGCATCTCCCTGTCTTGGTGAAATGACTTTCCAGGCCAGGTTAAGCTGCCCTTTCAGGAGGCTATACCTCCCTAGGCCATACTTGGGAGTTTTGTATGACAATTCTCCCTTCTCTGGCCTAGCAGACAGTCCTGTGCCAGTAGTCCCTAGACCGAAGAAAGGATTTCTTCATTGCCTAGGGTCTCTGGTACGAGATTCTGCTCTCCTGCGAGTCGGGGTCCTACGGACACCCTCTCCCTTGACTAACCCAACCTGAGGAAATGACTTCCTCTATCTAAGGTTACTTTACGAGAACAGAATCCTCTAAGTTGGTAATACCTTCGGACATTATCTTAACTATAAGACACCTACCCCTCCCCACTATCCCTTTCGTGTTGAATGATCCAACACCCTAGTGGCTGTCGTTCTACATTGACCCTAGGGTTCTTGTAGGACTGGCCTGAGGCTCCCTATCGGCCGCCGGCTATGCCGGGTGCCGGCGGGTGTCCTCATATTCTTTAGTGTGTTCATCGGTCCTCCCTTGGACTGCCTTCCATTATCCCTCATGACTGGGATATGGTTGGGTGGAAGCCCGAATTTAATTCCCCCTTCCACTTGAACCCTCATTCTGGATGCAGGCCGGCAAGGCTGAACTCTTGCCTTCCTCCATCCTTTCTTTCTCTTGCACTTTCATACTGGGCCAAGATATTGGACATTCGGGTACCGACTGCTGGCCGCTGAGTAGCCGGCCAGCAGCCGGCCACCCAATCCTGGTCCTCTGCCGCCGACTGCCTTGGTTCCCCTTGATGGAAGGATCCTCGGCTGCCGGACAGCAGAGCCGCCGGCGGCCGATCCATGACACCACCGACAGCCGGCGGAGCCATTGCTCACCGACAGCCGGCGGAGCCATTGCTGGCCGACAGCCGGCGGAGCCATTGCTGGCCGACAGCCGGCGGAGCCATTGCTGGCCGACAGCCGGCGGAGCCATTGCTGGCCGGCAGCCGGCGGAGCCATTGCTGGCCGGCAGCCGGCGGAGCCATTGCTGGCCGGCAGCCGGCGGAGCCATTGCTGGCCGGCAGCCGGCGGAGCCATTGCTGGCCGGCAGCCCGCGGATACTACTGCCAGCAGCGTATCACACAATGTTATGAAGACAATACTTGCCTTCAATAGCCCAGTATAGGCCGGCATGTGAGATGCCGGCAGGCCCGGCAGGTGCTGGCAAGCCTGACAAGTCTGACAACTTTTTGCCAAACAGTCAGTGCTGTAGCCCAAGTTTTTTCCAACCTACAAGGTGCTTCATGGGCAGCCTATTGTGAGACCATCACATATAAGAGTAATTCTTTCTTCCTTTAATGGATATGATCCATTATTGTCCTTAATCCCCATTATTGAAACTGGAAGATTGTGTTAAGATACACTAATATCATAGGATATCATCTTCCCCTAAAGATTCTTAAGAATTCTGTTTTCAATATTGTAGGAGGTCATAGCAATTGGCTGGACAGGAAACACATGAGGTGTCTTTCCTACTATAGCTTACCCTATCCAAGCTAATATAATATATTATGTATGTTGAAATTTGAGAATTTCACCGAATATTAATAGACTTTTCCTTTCTTTACAGGAGCATCCCGAGTGTGGGAATAGTTTTTGCCGAGTCCGCAGTAAGAATTTCTGCGGCCACGACATGTGCAGGGCCCATGCTCGCTGCGCTGTCACCAAGGGGGCTCTCAAATATTGGGACCCGCAGTAATGTACCATTTGTACTAACCTGGTAACCGAGGTTTTTAATGACCAAAAGTCGACTGAGTCAAGGGACGCAGCAAGGGAGAAGCTGCGTAAATGGGTTAGGGGTTTTCAGAAGAAAACCTCCGGCCCATACCTTCCTAATGAAAGGATGAGTGCATGTCTCTTCCCTAAGGCATCTTCGGATGCAGTCATTCCCCAGGCTCAACCTGAGATTCCCCTTGTTCAGATTCTGGTAGAATCTGAAGTTTCGGATGCCTTGGAGAACATCCAACTTGAGGACATGTCAGTTGTCTCAGAAGAGACGGAGAACAATCTCCTAGTGGAGGAGCTGGATCAGGCGGATGATGTTCCACCCGAACCACTACCGGAGAAAGCCGATACGATTTCGGTGTTATCGGCCATAGGAAATGAGCTGGTGCCTTCTACTTCCTCCACTGCGCCCCAACTGGATTCGTGTACAAGTAATTTGCACTCGTTGCTGTCCATGGTGCAAGACAAACAGAAATCGACCGAGAAGGAGGCCTCTTTTCGGACCGAAATCCATCAACTGGTTGCGGCACGTTTAGCTCCGAAGAAGCTGAACGTTAAGGATCTCCCTGCCTTCTCTGACGTTAACCCTTGGAGGTACGCAGAGCACATGCCCATGTCAGGCGGGAAGATCTTCCTCTCAGATAAACTGGGTACTGTCCCAGTAGAGGATATTGAATTCTGGCCCAGCAAAAAGCACCCGTCCTTCATTGCTGATCCTCAACGTGCCTTCCCCTTTATGGATAAAGGGCTCAAGGCAGCCTTAAAGGCAATCGAGGCAGGGAAACCGTGCCCTACACTTGAAGAGTGTAGACCCTTCTCCCTAGCCTTTCCATCAGATGATGCGGACTGGAAGGATGTTCACAACACCTTCACAGTCAGTTAGCTGGAGGCCGATATTGTGGGATGACAGTTCGGCGAAGACCTCCCCAAGCTGTCAAGACTATCTCCAGCGTAGAGAACAGGAGACAAAAGAACGCTTAGCTGCTTCCTTGTCTCTACAGACTGGCCTGGAGACAATGGCAAGCATCCCAGATAAACCAGACATGTACATGGTCTTCGCCAAATCCCATCTGGCGACAGTGACCAAAGACCTGTACAACTTTATTAAAGCCAGCAGGGCTTGTAGAGAGTTCGTGTTCGCCTCGGCCGTGGTGAGGCACGAACCCAGGAAGCTGATAGCTTCCAACATCTGGGGAAAAGACCTCTTCCCAAGTGAAGTGGTCAAAGAGGTCGTACACAAAGCCGCCACTGAAAACAGGAACCTCCTTTCCAAGTGGGGCTTGTCCACCAAGAGGAAATCTTCAGATGACGAGGGTCCCCAGCCGAAGAATAAATCAAAGCGACCTAGTGCGCCCTCTCGGCTTAAGCAGCAACAGCAGCTTCCTGTGGCCATGGTGCCCCCAGACAGTGGCACAACCACCCACCACCTTTCAACTGGTGCCCCAAACTATGGCGACTCAGTCACCGGTGTTCACCCCAGTGTTTGAAAGGCAGTCTACGACCTTTTGGCTTAAGTCTCGAGGATCCTTTCGAGGCTACTCCAGACGCCTCTCCAGAGGTAGGGGCAACAGGGGTGGACGTGGCTGAGGTGGTAAATCCTCCTCCCAGCACTCAAAAGTGTGATGCTACAGGTAGGAGGGAGACTCTTCTACTTCCGGGATTGTTGGACCTTCGATCCCTGGGCCCACAACCTAATCAAGAACGGACTAGGGTGGAGTTGGAGCTCAACTCTACCAACCTTCCCTCAATTCTTCCAACACTCAACCCCCATATTGGAAGAATACGTTCAGGAACTCTTGAACAAAAGTGTTATACGGAAGGCGAAGTCAGTCAGATTCCAAGGAAGGGTATTTTGTGTTCCGAAGAAGGACTCTGAAAAGCTCAGAGTAATTCTGGACTTGTCACCACTCAACTAGTTCATAGTGAACTACAAATTCAAAATGCTGACGCTTCAACACATCAGGACCCTGTTGCCCAAACGGGCATACAGTCTCTATAGACATGACGGATGCGTACTGGCATGTTCCGATCAGCCGTCAAGTTTCCCCCTACCTGGGATTCAAACTGCAAAGAAGACCGTACGTCTTCCGAGCCATGCCCTTTGGACTAAACATAGCTACAAGGGTATTCACCAAGCTTGCGAATGCAGTCATTCATCAACTACGCCTAAAAGGAATCCAGGTGGTAGCCTACCTGGACGACTGGCTGGTGTGGGCAGCATCCGAAGAAGAATGCAGGCAAGCCTCCATGTTAGTGATCCAGTTCCTGGAACACTTAGGGTTCCATAGGATTCAAGATCAATCGGGAAAAATGCCGACTGTCTCCAGCTCAGAAGTTTCAGTGGCTGGGCGGCGTCCACTGGAACTTGCAGTCGCACTGCCTTTCCATTCCATCACAGAAACGGAAAGAGATACTGTAGCGCGATTTGTCAGAAGCCTTCTTCGATTCGCAAGGATATCAAGAAGGCAACAGGTGTGTGTGTTGGGGTCTCTCCAGTTCGCCTCAGTGACAGATCCAGTATTAAGAGCACAATTAAAAGATGCATCAGGAGTCTGGAGAAAATACGCATCAAACGCTCGAAGAGATCTAAAAAGACCGACACCAAATCGTCTGCGATCCCTACTCAAGCCATGGTCGGAGGCCAAAAACCTAAAGAACAAGGTTCCCTTACAACCACCTCCACCGTCAGTCGCCTTTCACACGGATGCCTCAAAAGAAGTGTGGGGAGGTCACTCTCACCATCAGAAAGTCCAAGAAACCTGGTCTCCCCTCTTCAAAACCTTCCACATAAACTTCCTGGAAGCCATGGCAGTTTTTCTTTCCCTAAAGAAACTGAAACTCTGCTGCTCAATCCACATCCGTCTGGTTCTAGACAGCGAAGTCATAAGGAGATGCCTAAATCGACAGGGCTCGAGATCGCCTCACGTAAATCAAGTGATACTAGCCATCCTCCGATTAGCGAAGAAGAAGAGATGGCATTTGTCAGCAGTCCACCTTCAAGGGTTCTGCAATGTGACAGCGGACGCTCTTTCCAGAACCAAACCGATAAGAGTCAGAATGGTCCCTAGACGCAAGAATGTTCTCCTTCATCTTACGCAAAGTCCCGGGACTGCAGATAGACCTCTTCGCAACAAGCGACAACAAGAAGCTACCCCGGTATGTAGCCCCGTACAAGGATCCTCTAGCGGAAGCGATGGATGCAACGTCCATAGATTGGAACAGATGGTCCAAGATCTACCTATTCCCTCCAACCACCCTTCTGCTGAAAGTCCTCGACAAGCCGAGCGCCTTTCGGGGGACGGCAGCAATAGTGGCCCACAAGTGGCCCAACAGCATTTCGTTCCCCCTGGTAACGGAACTACACCTGAAACTGATCCCGTTGCCGGACCCAGTTCTGACTCGGCAAGTGCAGAAATTGACTTTCTCAGCTTCATCAGTGAAAACCCAGAACCTTCATCTCATGATTTTCTCGCCTTAGCGGTCAAGAAACTGTTTGGGATTTCTAGGGACAGTATCAACTTCCTAGAAGAGTACAAGTCAAAGTCAACAAGAAGACAATTTGAGTCTTCCTGGAAGAAATGGGTGGCCTTTGTCAAGGCGAAGAAACCTAAGAAGATTTCAACGGACTTCTGTTTGTCCTAATTCATCCATCTTCATGAACAAGGTTTAGCAGCCAATATGATTACTACATGTAAATCCGCCCTGGCCAGACCAATACTTTACGCCTTCCAGGTAGACTTTTCCAACGGAATCTTCAACAACATCCGCAAAACTTCGGCCCGCAGCTCCTCCTAAGCCCATTTCATGGTCTTTGGACAAAGTTCTTCATTTAGCATCAACCCTGAACAATGAGGATTGCTCGCTGAAAGACTTGACTCAGAAGGTGATATTCTTATTTGCACAAGCCTTGGGAGCCAGAGTTAGCAAAATAGCGGCCCTCTCGTGGGATGATGGCCACATCCAGTTCACAGACAATGGAGAACCGAACCTCTTTCCGGACCCAACATTTCTCGCCAAGAACGAGCTGCCCACTAAGAGATGGGGTCCCTGGAGAATCTGCCCTCTGAAGGAAGAAGCATCCCTCTGCCCAGTGGAATGCTTTAAGGTCTATCTTCGTAGAACTTCAGACTTGAAGGGAGGTCAGCTTTTCAGGGGAGACACTTCTGGTTCAACGTTATCCTTGTAACAGATTAGGGCAAAACTCACCTACTTCATTCGCAGATCCAGACAGTACACCCGCAGGTCATGATCCGAGGAAAGTTGCCTCGTCTCTGAATTTCTTCCAAACAATGTCGTTTGAAAGTCTTCGTGTTTATACTGGATGGAAGTCCTCGAAGGTCTTCTTCAAGTACTACGCGATGCAATTACAAGAAATTAAGTTTCATGTGGTGGCGGTGGGCAGTATGATAAAACCCGCTGCTTGATTCCTGCGAAGAACAGTGCACTATTTGGGACTTAGAGTGAAGGGTGTACACGATAGACTCGTAAGACGTGGAGTTTTGTGTTTAAGTGATAACACTGAAGACTGTACTCCCTATACAGGTGACATCTTGACAAGTGCCAGGCATTCTTATATGCAGTGTGTTTTAGTAACAACAGATTATAGAACGAAACCTCATGTTTCCCTTGAGTGGCTAATGTTTTCCTTTTCAGGCAAACCCTTTTTTTTATTGTTATTACTGTTTATGTTCGTATGTAGAATTATTCAACATACATTGTAATTGTTTACAACCTTGATTTCTATTTTTGTAATAAACAATAGAACGAATATTTGCGTCTCCTTTGCCCCAAATATTTATTCAAATAGTCATTTAAACAATTCTTTAAATACATAAGTCAGAGCATCCTTGACTATTTTGATAATTAAGACAATACTAGAACTAAGATCCATGGTGTTCCAGGCAAACAGGTAAGACCTTGTTGTACAAGACTGTTCATTTTACTGTTTAAAGTGTTCCTACTCTCTTCACAGACCCGGAAGCTACAGTAATCTGCCCAAGCCATTTCCATCCTAGTACAGACTATGCTTTACGTATATGTTGACACTAATATACAAACTGTTTGCTAGATTGTACCCTGAACTCGCAATCCTCGGGATTTTTCCTCGAGTCTACCCAGACTCTTCCCAGTAGGGGGCAGGAAGCACCAACATATTTTATGATCAGCTGATTGATGTATAACGGTAACATCAAGTGTCTCTAGGTCTAAAGACCGAAGAGGAAAGATTTAGCTCGAGATGAACGGCACTATTGGAAATCCACAGATACATTAATGCTCTGGTACACTTCTATCACGACGACATGGCCTGAGCCCAAAAAACGGATTTTGAGCGTAGTGAAAAATCTATTTTTGGGTGAGGTAGCCATGTCGTCCTGATGGACCAACCCTCTTTTGGGACAAAAGGATAATGAATCCCTCCCTATACTACTGTATCTGCATCACCTACAAAGCTACAAAGAATGACTCTGGCGCCTCGGGTAGCAGACAGGCGCACTATTTGCGGTACAGTAGTGACTCGTCGAGAGCGATGTCTCTGGAACGACTCGTCCTATTATTGCCTCTATTTCCCCTCGTAGTGAAAGCTCTGTTGGGGATGTAGATAGCCATGAGACGTGTCAAGAATACGTCCTCTGATATTACGCGATATCCCTTCGTAAAATTTTAAGGGATATTCGCTCCAGGAGTTAGAATTCTGGATACCTTTGGTAAATTCTCTGGGATATATCACTGTAGTCAAATATACCTAGGAAGCTACCTTTGAAGGAACTTCCATCAGGAAGACATGGCTACCTCACCCAATAATAGATTTTTCGCTACGCTCAAAATCCGTTATATATATGGTTAAGTTATAAGCTGCTCAATATCTTTTACAAAGGGCCTCAGAGTTCAAGATTATATCAGGCTGGGAGATATTTCAAGACAACTGATAACTTAAATTAAAGATAAATTCAGTCAATTAGCATAGAGAATACAACAGTCTAATCTCTTACCTTTTGATTAAGATAAATGTTTCTAGTTACCAGTTTCAAGTACATTTCAGCCACCGGGTAACCACGTGACAAAATACTTCTTGTAACCTAACAGTTGTCAGATACCTTACGATTTGCTTCTATTGAGTAAATGGCACCCAATACTTATGCAGAGGGGAACTAGAATAGTTTCATGACATGCACACTACTACTTGCAATATGACAGCAATGGGGTAAGGGCTGGGTGGCTTTGGCACCAACGCTTAAAAAACAGCTCCTTGGGAGGTCTCTTAACAAGCCATACCTGGAAAAGGACCCTGGCCTCAGCAATGAAGTAAGGACAATGTTACTTTCAAAACAATGATTTTAATATTGACAAACCTTGGACTATGATAAACCCACCTAGCTCATGAAAAACTTTTGAATGTAATAGTGAAAACTCCCAAGAAACAACTCGTTATAACAAAAGAGCAGGTCAATAATGTTGGATTAGTCGGGCTAAGAAAATAGATATATTTACATTGAATTGCTTACACTTTAATGGTTGTATATAGCCCGGCGCTTCATTACCTAGGTGCAACTGGGATAAAAGTTCCGAAGATACACTTCTGCTAAAGTTTACAAAGGTTGATCTAAGATGAATGGAATGAAGCTGAAACTAAGGTAAAATAGAGTAGAATTAAAATATGGCTACAAATACATCCAGAATTACATCAATAGTGAAAAGAGAGCTTTAAAACATTAAAATAGTAAAAAAATAAATTCAAAATATTAAAATAGTTCTACGTATTCATAAAAACTAATCATTGAAAAACTTAGGTCTAAACTCCTTGAGCATTACGTCAATAGGTCCGTTGATTGGTTTAATAGTAGTCTGGTGTAATAAAAAGCAAAAGTAACAAACGCAGATATGTCACCAAGATCTTAGTGCTGCGAGTATACCACAAGGAGGCTAGGTAATTATCGTCAAGATCAAATTCAAGACACCTTATTGGGTTAGATTATTTTAGGCTATATGGCCCGGTGCTGTTGTCAACGAGGACATTCGGCACTCAGCTGCAGGTAAACTTGAAGTTACGAGAAGTTGGGCAGAGATGGAATGAAGGAAACAAGAACGGAGGTATAGAAGAGGCACAGCTAGACAATTTAGCCATGGGCCGAAGGAACCCTACCTAGACCCTTGTTGATACACTAACAGCACTATCCTCCTATGGTGTACAAGGCATCCGTTGTCATTTCTTCCTTCCGCATTTAAATGGTCGAGACGAAATTCGAGGCAATTTTATTCCTTGGTCATAAGTAGAAGCCAACTATCTGCAAAAGGTAAATTTTTTTTTATTGTAGGAAATTAGGATTACTGTGATAAAACTAAAATCTTCAGCCATTTTTCCCTTAATGTTGCTCAAATTCCCTCAAAATTTTTCATAAAAAATACTTTGATGATTTAAATTAGAGCAATGAAAAGTTCTTATTCATTGCAAGCTAGCCCAGAGAATGTTCTTATTTATTACATTAACCTAGATATAAAGAAATTTCTTAAGGATCCTGAAAATTCTTCAAAAGGTCTTGTATCTAATTGAATGTTTAGTGTACATTTTTTTTTTCTTTTTTTTCAAAAACTGGAATGCCACTTAGCTATCGCCCTCATGTCACATTCCAAGACTTTGTTCAATGTTCCAAGTCTGACGTAAAGGATTATGTCTGATCAAATTGAGAACATCATATTAAGAGGTAAAAGCTGCCAGACGGGAGAAAAGTGAAATATAGAAAATAGGGACTAGAGAGGGCCTATGGAAGAAAGAGGCAAGTGGACAATCCAAGTTTTGTTATTACATTTATCACTTATATAGCAAACTATACGCAGCAGTAAGCAGCAGGCCTTTAAGCCAATAAAGAAAAAAATAATTTACATGGGCAATCACTCTCAATTGCAAGTTAGCAATATGGCTGTAGTTAAAACTCTCCTTACAAGTTCCCTCTGTGGTAGTAATGGACGACCTTCGAGTTGCAACTCACCAACCAATGAGGAGAATAGCAAGAAAGGACCCACACCACGAATTCACAACCTCAGAGCCCCAGGGCAATCACCGTACCTGGACAACAGTTACCTAACAACCACCCAAGGTGTGAACGATCTGTCTCCCTCGTCACAACGGCATTGTTTTTCCGACAACTCCTACAGGTGTAAACAATCTAACCACCTCATAACTGTGGCAGTGTTTTCCAAGGTATATTACAAACAAAAATCGTTAATTACATTAATCCCACAACACGCCCACCTGATCTTAAGATCAACACGCATCATACATACATACATACACACATACATACATACACACATACATACATACACACATACATACATACACACATACATACATACACACAGCAAAAGACTTAATCAGAAACATAATCAGCCATCCATACAGGTGGTTTTCTATTCCTCTGTGGACGCTGATTTTCTCCAGTTTCTCTGAACACTCACTTGTGGTTCCACTGATTCTTCAGAGACTGAATCATCACTTGACATTTCCCTTGAGCCATCAGATAGGGAAGCTGGAACTATAACTGGTCGCACATCCAACACATGCCTTGGCATTCCATCAACGGAAATGTTGTTTGAAGAGTTCACACTAGTGACAATCCCTTTATGCCATTGAGTAGTACAATGGGTGTTTGGGGGATTCACCCACACTTCCTCTCCCATCTTGATTAAAAGGGGCTTGTCTTGGCTGGTATCTGTTCCATTGGGGACTACTGAAGGATACCTCCACTCATATCTGTATACCGAAAGTTGTGGAACAGAAGATTCAACTTGTCCAGATCTAGGTGTGCTGTTGTACCAAAACACTGCTTCTATAGGACTAATTCCTCCTCTCTCTGCAATAGCCTTGATGGTCCTATGATGTCTTTCAACTATTCCATTTCCTCTTGGTCGATAAACAGCCCGAAACACCTTAACAGTGTTCCAACGAGACAACATATCTCCTAAACACTGCGACCTAAACGCTGTACTATTATCCAGTAATAGTTCATCAACTGGCCCTCTTTCCAAAAAGATGCTATTCAACTCAGTAGATATTTCTTGAGCATCTTCTCTCTTTAGCTGCCTCCATATTGTAAAACGACCTGGACCACAATCCACCACTGATAAATAGGGTACCTGTCTGTAATGAGTAACATCAATAGCTAGGCGCTGCCAGTTTCTTTCAACAATTAATTCACCTCCTTTGTGCATCACAGGCACAGGATCAATGGACTGACAACGATCACAACACTGAACTACCTTCTTCACACATTCTCTGGAAACTTGAGGATCCAACTTTTTAGCTAAATATAGTGTTCTGTCAATTCCCATATGGTGTTTATTATGCAACTCTTATATCAACTACAGCACTTGCACAGTTGTGCATGTTCAACTTCACTGCTCACCAACCCATTCTTCTTGACTCTTCAAAATATCAGCTTTATTCTTCTCTAAAGGCACCATAACGATATTCAAACCAAACTCAGTAATCAATTCCTTCAATGTACCCAAGCGTCTTTTGATTATCATCTCAGCAGCTCCTTTTGTGTGGACACGCTTCTCAGCACTGACTATAAATTTCAACCATGCCCCCACGGTTGCAGAGTCAGTCCTCACCTCTATCAACTCTAAACCCCATCTAATGGCTAAATTTACTCCTTTTAAAACAGCTTCTAGTTCGGCAACATTGATGTGGTTGAAAGAGTTTTTTTCTAAGCCAAGCAGCATCCTCAGCAATTTTGCCATTTATCTCCAAAACTACACCCATGGCAATTTTACTGGCATCACACCACACAACACCATGCTTTACACTCGGGACACGCCAGTTTCCTCTCACAGGATCATCTAACTTTACTCTCTCAATTACTTCTTTAACCGTCATCATGGACTGTTCACCAACAGGATCCAACCAACGTGCTCCTGAGGATCTTCTCTTAATGTAGCTACATGCAATTCTTAACCATCCAGCTATGGGATAATGACCCACTAATGTACCACAAACTGAAAATAATTCCCTCCTTGTAAGCATATCTGCAACTTCAGGCACCTTATTACCTCTCTCGAACCATATCTGCAACTTCAGGCACCTTATTACCTCTCTCGAACCATATCTGCAACTTCAGGCACCTTATTACCTCTCTCGAACCATATCTGCAACTTCAGGCACCTTATTACCTCTCTCGAACCATATCTGCAACTTCAGGCACCTTATTACCTCTCTCGAACCATATCTGCAACTTCAGGCACCTTATTACCTCTCTCGAACATCAACTCTCCCCCAACTCTTTGCAGTTGCAATCCTAAAGCAGCACCTCCATTGAGAGACTCAGGGTACTTTATCATCAACCCAAAGGTATTCAAATGTCTAATCACCTCATCAGCAGAAGCTATAGATTCATTCACAAGAACGTCATCTATATATGAACTGGTTGCGCTCTATTTTTTCATCCTTACTTAATACAGTCTTTAGTATCCTAGACATAAGAGTTCAACCCAAATCCCAATCTTGTAAGGCAAAAAGTCTGTCCCTTATAGTTCACTAGTTGATATGGCCACAATTTTTCGTCAACACTCAACTGTAAGTAGGCAGACTTCAAATCCACAACAGACACATTCTCACCTGTCTGTCGCCATTTTCGCAGTGTCTCACTGCATACATCAGTAACATCACCAGTGTGACACTTGACATACAAGTTCCCGAAAATCAAGCACTGGTCTCACCTTGTTCTTTGTTGGCTGTTCTACTGCCATTAGAGGAATGATACCAACGTCAACCTTTTCTTTCCAGGGAACTAAAATACCTTCGGCAATCCACCTGTTAACGTCCTTCTCAAATTCTTCCTTCTTCCAACCATCAAGCTTTTTATCATAACAGCTTACTTTATTCTTCAGTGACAGTTTAATTATTTTCCCAAAACCACCTGACTGTCCATTTCTGCCCATCAAACCTAGCATAAAAGTCTGGATCTTCAATTACAACTGTTGAACTTTTGTTATCCCTCTCACCACCAAGTCTATGCTTAATTTCTTGACCAACTGAAGCAACACCAAAAGCACCAAAACATACCTATCCTTGGGTCATTGTGACACCTCCCAATTGGTCAATACAATCAACTCCTAACACCACATCAACGCCATTAACCAGTTGATTCGACACTCCAGCCCTCACTCACACACATTTACCGTTTACACCCAGCTCCACACAATCTGCAACTTTAGACTTAATATGACTCCCATCAAAAGCACTGACAGTTACAGCTACCACACCACCTTGCTGTTTAGATGACAAATCCTAACATGGCTAATCAATTCACTCATTGCCATTGTCATCACATTTGGCAATTGCTGTAAAGCAACACTAATATTATCTGGAAAACCATTAACAAACCTTAGTTTCACAACATTTTATAAACCAACCTTATCAAACTTGGCTAAACCCACCAGCCTCTTATCTCATTAGCATACACATCAACTGGTTCTCTCGTCCACTTCAATTGAACAAGTTTTCCAAAGGCTACTTTCAATGGTAATTTTGTATTGTATTACAGGGTGAGGTTACATTGCCCTGTAATACACTACAATGAAACTTTCAATTTTTATTGAATTTTGGCTGCACATTCTTGGTCTTCATCACCCATCTCCAAATAAAGTGCTAGAGCATCACCCTCCAGATACAAAGGAATAAAACTGGCTAAGTCTACTATTTCCTGTAGCTTAGCCACTAGGGTCAGCTCCTTCAACCATGACAACGTCTCCTTCGCCGGTGAATGGCTTAATCATGTCCATTGTAATCTTAGATGCCATACTTTCTTAGAATAGGCCTAGATAACTTTTAGTTAAAACTCACCTTACAAGTTCCCTCTGTGGTAGTAATGGACGACCTTCGAGTTGCAACTCACCAACCAATGAGGAGAATAGCAAGAAAGGACCCCACACCACGAATTAACAACCTCAGAGGCCCGGGGCAATCACCGTACCTGGACAACAGCTACCTGACAACAACCCAAGGTGTGAACGATCTGTCTCCCTCGTCACAACGGCATTGTTTTTCCAACAACTCCTACAGGTGTAAATAATCTAACCACCTCAACTGTGGCAGTGTTTTCCAAGGTATATTACAAACAAAAATCGTTAATTACATTAATCACACAACAATGGCCCAGTAAAAAGTAATTAATTTCATTAAATGAACGCGATGCTATGTGTGAGACTTTGATTTAAAGCTTGCTCTTAATCAAGAAATGGGTCATCGAGCTTTCAATGTCAGACGCAACTAAAGCTACATTTGTGCTCAGCAGAGTCAGCACTCACGCGGCCAAGCCAGCCTCCCAGCTCCCAGTCCCACCCCCCGATAAGAACAAGGCAGTACTTTTATATCAGTCAAGCGGGCAACATTCGTAACTAAGCAAGACCACCGATAAATAATTTTTATTTAGGCTACAGCAGAACATTCAATTCTCTTAGAGCTTCCCCCTTCCATGTTATTTCGTTAAAAGTCAAAAGTATCAGCGTAGTCTGTTGCCCTTTAGTGCAAGAGCTTTGTTTAAAAGTATTCGACGTTAAGTTACATTTTAAATATTTTAATTGAACAAGTGGGGGATTTCCGTAAGCAGAAGTCCTGTTAGAATGATTTATATTAGGACGACTAATAATTAAAGTATCTTGTTACAGTTATGAAAAGACTTCAACTGGTTTTCAAAGGGAATTAAGCTATTTAGGGTGGGTCAGATTTTAGTTTCTTAACACGCAGTCCCTCATACAACAAACATTGAAAATCTGGTATATTTCTGCTCAACCTCTCAAAAGTGTAAATTTTGATAAAATGTCAGTATTTGGATATGATCACAGTATTATATACCCAAATTATGATGGCGAAATTAGACTTGCATAGGTCCATCCATAATGCAGTAATATGGCTATAGCCTAAACTGGAATTTGGAGGATTACTACTGCCTGGCGTTTGAAGAGGAACGTTAGATCAAGATAAAATTATTTGTATTAGATAATTGCCCCAAATGATGACAGGATTTTGTACTTAACTAAATATTAAACCAATCCAGATTCTACAGTCTCAGAAATGATTGTCTTGTTTAACAGACAGAAAACACCGAACAGGTCACAACTGTGTTAAATAAAATCTATAATTTCAAATTTGATTTAATAAAACAAGACCATCAGATTCTTCAAAATAAGAACCAAGGGTTATTTTGATTTAAGAGCAAGCAACAACCTAGGTTTCTGCTCTGGTGCTATCTAATGGTATTTTTGGGCTCAAGCCATGACATCCTGATGAAAGTGGTTTCGCCTTCGGGGACCATATAGGGGACAGGGTTGATTGCGTATCTTTCCACCATAACCTAAATGTAGGAACCCCTATATGCTCCCTAATCCCCTGCCTGCGGGCATTCCCTCTGTTGCCATGCTTCCCCTTCTATATAGGGGAATTTTGTCTACAATCAAGAGTATTTATCGCTTCTCTGTCTATCCTAAGGGAATGATCCCCCCTTAGGGTTGCGACCGATTAGTAAGGAACGGCTCTGCCTTTCCTCAGTTGCATCTGGTTGGGTTACTCCTCCCTCCCTGCAACTTGCGATGTGTCTTTCAGCCTACTTTGCCTAGGACCCTCCTTCTCTAGTTAGGCTTTAGGGGCTAGTTCTGTAATTTTATGGGTTTCTACATTTAGGTTGTGTTAAGATACGCAATCAACCCGGTCCCCTATATGGTCCCCGAAGGCGAAAACACTTCCATCAGGACGTCATGGCTATATCACCCAATAATAGATTTTTCGCTTCGCTCAAAATCAGTTTGTTATCCCTGCTAAACTACATATTTAACACTCCATCAAACATGGTAATTGGTAAGAATCTTACGTTTAGTCAGCATATTTAAGGGAGGAATTCATTCCACTAAATATACCTTCATACCTAAATCTGACTACCGAGATCCATCTTTCGATAAAAATTTTCTGCAAATATCCATATGGTTAAATTTTTCCAACAAAAACTACCATCAAGATAAACCGACAGGATGAGGAAATAAGTCAAAAGCACTTACAATTGAGTACTGGAATCAAGCTCAGGAATCAAGCTCAGTATCAAACTCACCCGTGAAGCAGACATGGAGAACGAGAAGTTTTAAATAAAACACTAAAGAAAAACTTATAAGAACTGTTGAGATTAATTGGAACTAATACAAAATCAGTTAACAAAAAACTTAGGTTTCATAGAAAAGTTACACGGAAACTTTAGGATTCCTCTACTGCATTTTAACTGATTGACCAATTCATATAGTAGCCTATCCTACATGCTTGTAGCCTACTATGCCATTCCATTACCTTACTGCCCAGATAAAACAAAATGCTTTACGAGTATTAAATTTATTTTACATTGAAGGCTGTAAGCGATTTTCAACTGGTCAAGTTCTGCCTTGAAAAATTAAGGTCCCACCTCTAATAGTATAATGAACATTGCTGCGATAACAGCACCTCCCGAACATTAACTTAATGTTAATAGACATATCTTAATCAGCAAGGCAAAAGCTATACTATTAACAGCGAAGCAATAATATTTACCATATTTTCAACTCAAATCTCTACAATATTACTGAGAACTAGTCGAATGTGGGTATTTTGTAGATTTATATACTTTAAGGCATTTGAAGGTTTTTTTAGCATTGGTGTGTTACTGTTACCCTGGTTTGGCTTACTCTTCCACATACCTCAAAATATGTAACACTAAATTCTACTTCAAGGCTGCCTAATCTATCAATGCCATAATTTTATATTGCATAGCCATTACAACTAATACATACTTGACTAATTTACAAAATCTTAAATATCAGCTGCAAGGCATTAACGGCTAGCTGAGTGATTAACTCTTCTTAGTCTTATTAATACTACTGCATAGGCCTACCAATGAAATTCCTACATTCATTATTCATGGTGGGATTAAAGTATACTCTCATGAGACTGCTGCCACGTATTTCCTTCTACACTTCAGTAGTTTCTCAGTTTTCAGCTCAAATTCTAATAGAAGTTTCCTAAACTATAACCAAATTAATCAAGCTTCGTAGTAGTTTCAAAATAGGCAAAATTCCACTCACTTTCCTATACTTTTATCTTAATTCAGACTTCAAACAAATTATACCAAAACTGCTTTAGTTGAACAAAGGAATCTACACTTCTGTTTTATAGATTAGTCATTACAATTTAGTCCACCTAGTGTTCCAAGTACCCTGTGGCCCCTTTTTCTTATTGCAAAGAATTGTCACTAATGCCTCTGTCATCACAGAGAAATTTTATCTACCTTTAGTTTCAGAAGTTCTATGGCCTTTTAAAGCCAAATTTCTATGAACTTCAGTTTTCATTTATGCTCAGCATTGTAAATTCACAAAGACAACCCTTATATGGCATGCTATTTTTCAACCAAACAATAAGTTATTTCGCACATAAGGTGACAAATTCATTAAAATTGTTGTGGATACAGGACATGGCTTACCAAAACTTTTTCATTTCATTTTGTTACCAATGGTTTATCTCCCTAATATAACAATTTCTCTAAACCCAATTCAGCAGTAAACCTAATTAACAATAAAACCATTAAAATTTTTACTTTGAAAATAAGACTTCAGGTGCATAGACCAACTTCAAATTCTAACCAAACTGAAATTATATACAGGCAAGTAAATTAATCTCTTCCCGAACCAGACACTAAGTCCTGGTTTATTAAGTTAATATTTATCATCTCCAGCACTGATTAGTTTTCCGCAACCAGTATGGATTAGCAATTAGAATATCAGATTAATAAGCCCAGAGTGAAGCTCAACGGAGTTGGCCAGTATCGATTAGATGAACTTAGTATGCTTATGACAAACACTCTTGCCACCTGGGTGCTTCATTTGGCGAGATAATTTGCATATCTGCTTTATGCAGTGATACAGTTTCACTTTAAAACTTTACTCTTAGTCGATGATACTGTAATTCATTAGTAACACCAGGATTTAGAAGTACCAAACATAACCAGCTTTATTTAAAATAATTTGTCTCACCCAGTATCTATAGTATTGTCAAACGACAGTATCATTACACTTAAAACTTCAAGATTTTGTAACTTGCCAACTGGCTAAGGCGGCGATGTTAATTTTACACCATTATCCACTTTTAAAAATTGTTTTTTTTTTTCAAGTTTGTAACCTGGAGAATACTTCCGAAATACGAAATTTCAAGTTTAGCTTTTATTAATCCTAAAATCAGTTATAAGTCACAATGGATGAAAAAACACTTAATAGGTTTCATAGATCATTTAATGTACAAACAAGCAAAAAGGTGGAAATTCGTTACAGTTGCAAATCAGTAAAATAAAAATGGTAAAAGTATACAATAAAGTTGAAAATTTAGGGGATAAGAATATTTTAATGGTTTTAGCCTCAGGATTACCTAGTCAAGGCGGAGAATGGTAAATTCTTTACATTTCTACCTACTTTATTGATAAAATTCGCTGCTCAGGTGAATGAGAATTTTAGGAACGCGACCATCTGTTTCCCGACAAAAGCTGGCTCAACAGCAAGGACCCCCCCCCACAAAAAGGGAGGGAGAGAGAGAGAGAGAGAGAGAGAGAGAGAGAGAGAGAGAGAGAGAGAGAGAGAGAGAGAGAGAGAGAAAAAACTATGAAATGTCAAATTTCATAAATACTTAGGGACCATAAAGAAACTGAACCAAATCCAAATGGTTTTGTTAGTCACTATAAAGAAAAACTATTTAACTTGAAGGTTTCAAAGATATATTTGGAGTATATCAAGTAAGCAGATTAGACATTAACTTATGCGCATTAAGATAGCTTGAAAATTCAAGTTTTACAGAAAGTATGTTTAAAGCTAAATATTTTAAGGTAGCTTTACTCCTAATTACTGCAATCCTCGACCTGTAATAGCTTAAAAGGGACAAGAATTTTACTTCCAAAATTATGAAGATCAGCCAAAACACACAATCAACTCTAACCTTCCTTTCCATCATTTTACAGCAGTAAACTAAACAGAAAAACGCTATGTACCTAATTAACTTTACACGGAACCGAAGACTATCCACTTTTTTCAAAGTCGTCTTGTGACCATCAGTCCAGTTCCTTCGACAGTTCCAATTTCCCAATGATTAAGTCTGGAAAAGAAAGACTACTTTTAGATAAAAGATCAAAACTTCTCAAAATAGATAAGAATAGTTATTGGTAAATGTAGGAAGGGTTCGTTTATTTTACAGAAGGGAGTTTGTTAAAGTTTTTTTTATATATATGTGGATAATTTAGATTGCCATCTAAATAGGACCAATATTATAACTTACGGAAAAGTTTAATGCAATAAGATAGGATTAATTAAAATACGAATTACATGAAATTTAAGAACTTGCGGGCTGTAATATTTCAGCCTGCTTTCCACTACAGTGTGTGTCACCATCAGTGGTGAAAATATCAAAGGAAGTCCAACAAAATAGCTTTCCAGAATGCCCAGTAGCGAAGTGAGATTTAAATATGGGACCTAACATCCTGCACAATTTCTCTGTAATGCCCCAAAGTTGTGAAATTAAACATTACAATTATAAGATAAATAGTACTGGAGAAGCTTGTTTTCAGAAACAACTATGTATGAGCAAATAAAGGATAAACAGCAAGGCGTGAAGGTAGTTTCAAAACCAACGAAAATCGTAGCACCTTTAAGATTAATAGTAACTTTGTAATAAGGGAACAACTAGTAGGCACAAAATGAAGGCCATGAATAGCCCTTAGATTAAACTTTCCACCATTTTCCATAAGTTTCAAACAAATATTGTATTAAAACGACAAAACATGCTGTGCATAAAAACTGGTGTAAGTGTAACCTTCAGAAAACAATCCAATATATTAACTTGCGGAATAAGGTTAAGTCTATACAGCATAGCATTTATGAAACATTTAAAACAAAGAGGGGAATTGAGCAAATATCACAGCATGGCAAAGAACTACAGGCAAACTATCTCGCTATCTTGTTAACAGTTCGGGCAAGGAAAGACTACATTAAGCACACCTGCTATTCTAGAAAGCATGCTACAAAATGTTGGCCTTGACACATGCAGCAAATTTTATCTGCATGAATAATTTCTGAACTCTCTTCAAAGTTCCTACCGTTTGTGAGGAAATTAAAGGCCTTACGATTCAATGCAGTTTAATTCTAGTTTTGCTATCCATAATGGCTATGTTAGCATTAACTTGGTTGAATAGGTTTTCAGTTACAATCTGAGGATTTTGTAAGGAACTTCCAAATATATATTTAAATTGAAAATTCCAACTAATAGAACATGAAACTTGCGGAATAAAAGTTAGGCAACAAAACTGATACTTAGTATCCGGAAAACAACACTTCCAAGCACTTTCTTCACTAAATATCAAGACAAAGCTGGTTACCCTGCCTAGTTTTAAACCAAGCTACCGTTCGTTATTTCTGTGTAATTAAAACTTGTTAAAAGCCACGATGCTGGTAAGAAATTTCAACGTTTTTGTCTTCAACTTTAAAAAAATTTACTATGAATAAAGTTTAAGCGTTACAATGGATTTTTGGAATTAGGGTTTTTGAAAAAAGAAAAAGGCAAAGTGTCATGCGTAATAAGGCTGCAATAGAATGAACTAAAGTACCCCCAAAAGACCTAGTTAAATTGCTAACAGTATCTCACTTTAAAAGTAAAATTTTGGTTCTACTCCCATTGATATATTTTAAACTACAAACTGAAACTAGTCCAATCTCCCGGCTTCATTGTGCTCAGACATCAGGACCGTATTACCTTGACAAATTTAACCAACTCATTCACTTTTGTATATGCTTTATATGCTTCATCGCGTATGAAAAGTATTTAGTATAAAGACTTTTCTCAACCGTTTTCCAAATTGTCATATTACAAGGTTTTCTGTTCAAAAGACCTCTTTCACGAGGTTAACCATATAAACTTCTGCATTTACTACATACTTACAATAGGCCTAGGTCCCCAAGCAGTCCACACTTCAACCACCATTTGCCAAGTTTTACTACAAATTTAACTTACGACGATACTTAAATTGTAGGCAAATATTTCTTAAAAACTGCTTCGTAACGGTAATGGATGGACAATTCAGACCTTTAAAAAACTAATGTTCACGCTGTTCAAATTCTTTTAATTCACTGAAAGTTTAGCGATATTTTGTATTATGCAAGAGTAAGAAAGTTATTACTAGCTAAGCTACAACCCTAGTTGGAAAAGCAAGCTGCTATAAGTCCCAAGGGCTCCAATGGGGAAAAATAGCCCAGTGAGGAAAAGAAATAAGGAAATAGAGAACAAATTAACAAATCACACTAAAATCAGTAACGTCAAAACATGTCATATATAAACTATTTAAGTAAAAAAAAAAAATGTCAAACTATAAAAAGACTTGTCAGCCTGGTCAACAAAAACATTTGCTCCAACTTTTGAACTTTTTAAGTTCCACTGATTCAACTGCCCGTTTAGGAAGATCATTCCACAACTTGGTAACAGCTGGAATAAAACTTCTAGAATACTGTTTAGTAGTGAACCTCATGGAGAAGGCCTGGCTATTAGAATGAACTGCCTGCCTAGTATTACGAACAGGATAGAATTGTCCAGGGAGATCTGAATGTAAAGGATGGTCAGAGTTATGAAAAATCTTATGCAACATGCATAATGACCTCATTGAACGACGGTGCCAAAGATTAATATCTAGATTAGGAATAAGAAATTTAATAGACAGTAAGTTTCTGTCCAACAAATTACGATTAGAATCAGCAGCTTTAGACCAGACAGGAGAACAATACTCAAAACAAGGTAGAATGAAAGAATTAACACTTCAGGATAGATCGATAACCTAAAATCTTGAAAGACTCAATATGCCATTTTTTTGTGCAATTGAAGAAGAAACCTATTGTGTTTCTCAAAAGTAAACTTGCTGTCGAGAATCACACCTAAAAGTTTAAGTCATAGAAATTTTAGAAAAATTATCAATACTGAGATCCGGATGTTGAGCCGCCACCGTCCTTGCCCTACTTAAAATAATTTAGTTTGGTTAGGATTAAACTTCATAACCGATATTTGCACCATGCACTAATTTTAGCTAAATCTCTAAAGGGATTCACTAACCACAGATCTGCATTCAGGGGATGGAATTGATGCGAAGAGTAAAATCATCTGCATATGCAACAAGCTTGTTTTCTAGGCCAACCCACATGTCATGTGTATATATGAAAAGTAATGAGCCAAGAACACTATCCTGTGGAACACCTGATATCACGTTCCTATAATTCCTATGGTGCCCATCAACTGGTCTATAACTTAAAAAATCAATAATAATGCTAGGAAGCGACCCAGCCACTACCAACTGAGTTTGAAAAGTTAGGAATCTTAAGTACCCATGAAAGCAATGCTATGTAGAATCTACTACAAATTTTGTAAACCTATCAAGAATAGCGACCATTACTGTCAGGGCAGTACAGTAAAAGCCAATTCTAAAGCTATCAAAATAGGTATAACATTAAATGGTAAACTACATTAAAAACTATGCTAATTCTACACTTCCATCAAACAATTTAAGAGCGAAATACACTGTATAGCTCGTATCCCTTGTTGCTTTAAAAGATTTAGTTTATAAGAGGGCATTTGCAAATAGCAAAAGTAAAAGATTAAAAGTTAACCATGAACGTGCTTTCAAGTGACTAATACGGGTAAAATTTAAAAATCCAGTTTAATTTAAATTCCAAATTAACAGAGGGAACAATATACAAAAACTACCTAACCCGAATTCTGAAAGTTTACGTCAACACCAAAATCCAACAAACAATACCAATTTATTCGTGGTAACTATGCTCGTAACGAGATTATGTTTATACCCGTGAATACATTGATATAAATGTGAACTGCCACCCCGATACAATATGCGTCGTTAAGGTTTCAAACCATTCAGCTAGCCTAATTGTTTCCTTTAAAATATAAATTTTCTTAATCAGTCTGAAATAAGGCTTTGCCTTTCTTCCGTCAGGTTTTCATGAATTAATTTTACTGTCAGTTAACCAGACCTATCAATCCCTTGTTTCGGGAAATTCAGTTTAAGAAGAATTTCTAAGTACGTAAAAATAAATCAAGAACTGGCTAAGGTGTAATTAAACTTTCCTTCAAGTTTTCAGAGAAAGCTCTACACCATGTGGGGTAAGGTGGAATATTTCCCTCTTCAAATTCATTAACATTCATGAAAGTACATATTTCACAGCAGTCTAGATTACTTAGAATCGACTTTTAATATTATTAGTTATATGCCTGGGGATATTCTTAACTTATTATGATGCTATTTCGATACCTACATGAACCTTAAGTCAATTCAACCACATAGGTATCCTACACATTTGGGTAGGGTAGGTTACTTGAAGCAATTAAAAACCATGTATCGCAAACTAAGATATTCGAATGTTTTTTTTCGGAAATTTCATTTTTCCATTCAATTTCAAACGTTTGGACCTCAAGTTGTGGGCTTTGTCCCCGCTAGACAATTCACCAATTAGACCATTCTGTTAAGATCTGTACTAAAAGCTTTCACCTTCGGTATTTTCAATAAAATACAGATCCGCCATCTTCTAGTTAATCAAATTAAAACCCTTGTTACATAAAATTAAAATTTATATTTTCCTAGCGGGCGTTAAGTTTTCCCAGTTTCCGGTTGATACTACAGTGAATACTCAAAATTGTACAAGGTTTAATGTTGACATTTTTACGCAAAGTTCAATCTGCTTAAATAGAAAGCAGATTAAAATATAAAGTTTTAGTATCAAATAAGGATCGCCGTCAGTGGCTTTTACCTTAAACTTGTCCATTTATGATATTTAATAAAGGCACGCTTTATCTAGGTAATTATTATAAAGTCATACGAGTATTTGAGTCTTCACTCACATTTGGGCTGGTTTACCTCAACCTATGTTAAAGATCCCCATTTTACTATTTGCATTGATTCAAATAAAAATCCATTTAAATCCGAGATATACTTAGTTTGTGACTATTCTTTGAACATTCACTTTACCCACTAACACTAATCAAAATTCTAGCTTTCAAGTAATTTCTGTCAGATTTCATTAAATCTGACCCTTAAATTCACCAAAGTATATCAGCTTAAACTGAAAAATTTACTAATTTTACTGCTCTAACAACACTACTAGTATACCCGAGTTCATGGCTATCTATTTTTAATTTACACTTTCAAATAGCATTAATTTAATAATCCTGCATGATTTAGTGCTGAAATTTACATCGGGTTTCAAGACCACGTTCTCCATTTACTCCCAAATTATGCAGTCATGCAACTTTTCATAGATAGGTTATTTAAAGGCCGGGAAAGCAAAACATGGCAAGCGATGTTGAGCAAGAGAAGAGTTAAGAAAAACTACCTTTGTTCCGGGTCGTTTAGTAAGGAAACTAAGTTATTTATAACAACTCCCCCTTAATAAATATCTTGCCAGTTTAATCTTAACACATTCAAAACCTAATTACTGTACCAGAGGAGAGCTGCAGGACCATAATTTGGATGAGAATGGAGAGCCTGGCCTTTTAAACAAGCCCTAATGTCAAGTAATGCTGCACCGTGACTCTTTAACGACCTTCCACTATGTCAAGAATAGCAATAATGTGGCAGCTTTCAAGAAAAACCTGAAGACTTATCTTTTTAGAAAGTGTTATGATAGTGACCTGAAAACTATTAAGCCTGAATACAAATGCTAGCGAAATAACTGATAACGATACAGAGCAAAATATTAACTGGAAAGAAATTATTTTTTTTTCACACACCAAGGCCCGCCTGAACAGTGTCGGATGGAGGGCGAGAAATAAACCCGTAAAAGTAAATAAGTAATCGACTAATGTTTCAATAACTTTCGTCACAAATTTGTAAGTTACAAAATTATCAAGTTGCCCTTCAAATATGTTTCGTGGTTTCACGCACCCATATTAGACATTAAAACATTGCTATTAAATTCCATCATGAACTACACATTCTGGCCACACTAGTTTCACGTGAAATACTTTGAAGCTGAAAACGCTAGTTTATTTAGGATTTATAGTTTATACAAATTTAGTTTAGAATGTTCGATTAGGATTAGAAGTCTGAGGTCCTATTCTAATTACGTAAAATTATTAAAACAGATTTAACAAAAGTTACAAAATAAAAAGTAAAAACCGAAAATTTAGAGATGCGACAACCATCCAAGTTCTCTACTAATGTACGAAAAAATCCTTTAGCATAAAATTGCAGGTGATTACATACTATTTTCACGAATATACGAGATCTCTCCAACGTAGTTTTAAATAAAGTTTGAACAGTCTGCGCAAAAAATTTTTTTTCCCACGTCCCAAAGACCAGTTTCATGCAATAAATCCCTTCAGTTACTTTATATAAGGGGTGGGTGGGGGAAGGAAAAACCTAAGTAATACTATATTCAAACCACGAGAGCCAGTTTGAAAAGGCGGTTCATGAATTTGGCTGTGTAACAAAAAAAAGTTACTGCCTAACTTGCCCGTGTGCTAATTTCAAAATAGAAAGTCGTTTAGGGCAAGTTCACTCCTACACATTTGATCTACACTAATCTGTTACTACTAACCAATGCGTGAAAAAAAAAAAAAAAAAAAAAAAAAAGTTCAAGGAACTGTCAAAATGTAGGCCTATATGAAGTTTCCGCCCCCAAGGTCAAGTCTTCCGCCCACGACTAGTAACTGGTTGTTCAAAGTTAAGATTGAAGCAAAATGCGCTTGTGACAGAGCATTAAATTGAGAGTAAAGTTATACAATTAGCAGCCAAATAACGTTACAACAGGAAATCTGACCACTTAAATCCACATACTTCAAAACTTGAGCATATAAGTCAAACAATACCATAAAGTCATTTATGGTATGAAAATTAACAGCTAGAGCCTCTTATTCAAATAAGACAATTTAAAGATGTCCTACTAGTATAATTAAAAGGGAATATCTCATCTCGGGAAACAACCCCCCCCCCCTACCGTACCATATACCCGTTACAACCGTTCGGTGAGGGTACGCATAGCCCCTTAAGGCTCTGCCCTTAGGCCAATACAAAAGTCTAGGTCTCCTGAATACTTAATAAAAAGAGTTCTCAGGTGCATCTAATTATACTTTTGTAACTAAATAAGACTAATTCATAGCCTTTAAAAACCAAATTTTGGTTTAAAGGAATCTCTCCGTATATTATAAGTGGTTACTAATAGCGACTTCATTTGCAATAAATGATAGTAACCTTGGCTGTATAAATATAAAGAACGGCTCAGGATTACTCGAGTGACTGCAAATGAGACCAGGATATGATGGCAAACTATGAACGGGAAATAATTGTTAAATATACCTTACGTTATTTCTGTCTACGACTCTTAGGGATCAAAACAGTTTCTAAAATAACGTATGATCCATTGGCCCCTACTGCACCAACACTAAGTTACCCTATTAAACTTAGATTTACAATTTATCAAGTGTAAAGAGTACTTCGGACTAAATTCGTGGCATCAATACTATAGCCAATATTCTTGAATTTAATTTTCAAGAGACTAATTACAAAACAGTTAACAAAAACTGAATTAAAATCCAATGGTGCCTTTCTATTACTACGCAAAACTCTATAAAGAGCAAATCAACGCAAAGATTCCTATAAAATCGACTCGGTAACTTCAGGATTCATTTAGCAATTCGAAATTAGCATTTAAAAATGCACAATTTTGGAACAATCATATTGCAAACATTTGACAGGTACAAGCGGTAGCTAATGTCTCGCCCCTCGTTATGTTTTCCAAAATTTTCCATCGTTTAAGTCTTCTAAAATATTTAATACTTCTGGAAAACATAATTCGAAATTAAGACTAAAAACTCACGAAATAAAACTGAAAAACCAGTTTTCCTACAGACATCGTGAATAAAATCGAAAACTTTAAACAAATTCATAATTGACGCAAAACTCAACGTTATATATAAGCAATTAACTTCACAATGAACAGCAACAAGAGAAAATAAACTACAACCGTCTACTTACGTATCCAAGGCAAAAGAGAGAGCAATTCTAGACGGCAAACGAAAATGGATCTTCCCAAGGATCTGTTATTCCACGGTGTCTTGCTCACGGGCAAGGATACGAGAATGAAACCTCTCACCGAACGCCATCTATTGGCCTGTTTTAAATATAACAAGTAGTGGTACATGAATGTTAACAAATATATATGAGGAGAGTTCATTCCATAAACATATCGGTCATCCATTATAAAACTAATTATAGAATTATAAAAACAACTTAGTAAGTGAGATGAATGATAGGTATTTTTTATGAATAAAAGAAGAATTAAAATGTTGAATGATAAAACCTTTCCAAGATTTCTTGCTACCAAAATGAAAAATTAAAGGTTTTATATTATTTCTTTATAATGACGTAGTAACTCTGGTGTGCGAATGTATGTAGGGATGTACTCGGGTAACAAGAATATTTTTTTTTCTTTTTTTTGGTGAAACTTTAAGCAGAAATTTACTGGCTTAAGGAATCATTGTCATGCTCAAGATTTTATTCTTTCATATTTTCTTATTAATTGGATAAAAAAAACGATATTTTCAATATAGTTTTTATTGACTATTTTACTCTATGATACATTTCAAGCCCTAATAAATAATATGTTGCTAATAATAAAAGTAATCCCTTAAAAGCCTACTTGAAGAACATGTAAATTCTATACAAATAACTATTTCATAAACATTAGAGGCATTTCAAGGGGCTTCTAAAATAAGATTAATTATGGAACTAATTTTGTTTATTACATGTCACCAACAATAGAAATAATGAAAATGATAACTAGAATCAATAAGCATTATGACCCGCGTTTCTTTGAAACGTTCCTAATACCTACTTCCTAAGGCCCCTACACACGATCAATTTTTTCGTCAATTAATTGATATCAATTTATTGACGACAATGAAATTGAGGAAATCACTGTGCCTACACGGTCAATGATTTTACTTCAATTTTCAGTTTGATTCATAACTCCGAGATGAAAGCATCTGTGGCTCTAGGAATAGTGCCCTTTCACTGCTGGGAAAACACTTAAATTATTGATCAATATATTGATGCTTTGCCCACACACGATCAATTTTATTGAAGACCCATCAATAAATATCAAAGGATCTTTGATCTCTCAATTAATTGATTCAATGAAATTGTTTCAATTAAATTGATATCAATGTCCCCTAAACACGGTCAATTTCTCCAACAATTCATTGACGTCAATTAATTGATATCAATTATTTGACGAAAAAATTGATCGTGTGTAGGGGCCTATACACTCGTTTAAATTCTTACAAAATGAAGGCCACAAATTGCATATTGGGTCAGAGATTACTGAATATGAGGAAATTCTTTTCTCAGAGAAAATCTCCTCGTCTTGCCTCAGCGTTTTTTCTCGTGTCGTCAAGCTAAGAACAGACCGCAGTTCAGAGTTAAAATGGACAGAAGGAAGAAATTATTTTTTTAAAAATGTTGTCAACTTTCTACTGATTTTCGTGAAATGTATTGAGTTTGTGCAGAAATATTCCCAGTCTTTAAACAGTATCCTTCCTTGGGGAAAATCCCTAATATTGTAAGAATAGCATTAGGTATTTTTACATCGACAAGGTTCACAATAATTGTAATATCGTATTCAAAAGATTATTAAATCCCTAAATATAGATAACTCATAATCCACTTTACTCCTTTTTATGGTTAGATATCTCGGCAATGTATATAAATTTTAACATTATTGGATCTTGGGCAGATTCATAACTAAATTTTTGTAATCATTTTAGCTTTTGTTCGTTTGTTAGATTGCCAAATGGGTGACTGGGTAAAGATGAATTAAAAAAAAAAATATGAATACAATTCTTCAGAAGACTCCTCTGTTGTTTTAGAGACTGAATATCCCTTTCCAAAAGCGAACAAGTTGATGGACATTAAATCGTGAAGACTTCAGTCTATTCAAGAATAATGTTACCTTGACGAACTGGATTTTTGTTAAAAATCCTAATTCTTTAGCCCATGCCCTCTCTTACAATAAACAACAATAGCTTACAACACACCGAAGATTCACAATGCAAAACAACCTTTACCATCAACCATAATCTGGCGAATATTCCTTTTACAATTATATAACATGATCACTGATTTAAGCAAACAGTAAACATATGATTTTCTGCTACATTTCGATACAAGGACGCATACATTTCTAACCAGCTTACAAATAAGTATCTTAAATAAAATGAACACATTATCCTCCTCTGCCATACGTTTAATTAAAACCGTATGGCAGTCCACTAATTCTGTATATATATAAACTAAATGAATAAGCGAATCAACACCAGAAATCTAACATTAAAATCAGCAAATGCGACTTAAAGCTTACAAACTGGCAGTGCTCCGTAAGGCTGACCCCTGTAAGAGAGCATTCTCTCCTTTGCATTATCAATACAGCATTTTCTCTTATACATGATTATGAATAGGACTCTATCTCTCTCCCTTTCTCTCTCTCTCTCTCATATATATATATATATATATATATATATATATATGTATATATATATATATATATATATATATATATATATATATATATATATATATATATATATATATATATATATATATATATATATATATATATGTATACAGTGCTCCCTCCATGTCTGTGGATCCATGGTAAGAACTTTCATATATTTTCTATCCTTTCTTTTCTGTAGTTCTCAGTTCTCAATACAGTTACATGCCAAAACTGTCCTTTATTGTTAATATGACAGTTATTAAAAACTAAATTTTTCATAAAAATTATGAAACATATAACCTTTTTTATATAATTCTAATATTATAGTTTTCTAAAATTTTATCATAGATGATATTTTATAATTTGTGACCACGAAAAACTGTTAATGATAACGAAATTTCTAAATACAGAATGCATAGATACTGAGTACCTACTGTACTATATATTTTCCAATGCCAAGAAGTGGATATTTACATGCATGCAATATATGCAAATAATATCTTACAATAGGAAGAGCTCGAGGCTATGAAAAAAATGCATCAAAAACCCCTCCCTAGCTACGGACATGAAGTCCCAAAAATATGTTATCAAAGAAACTTCTTGAGAAATAACCAAATATCAATAACTTAATAAGCTATAAACAAATTGTGGATATTTCGTGGAGGCTTCTTGATAGCAGAAATTAAGAATCAAACAGATAGACTGATGCAAAATTGGTTTCTGATATGACTTGCAGAGTAATGTGGTGCAATGTCTGCCATTCGAAGTTTGGCAACTTTGTTAACAAACATTAGGGAGAAGCTGAAGCAGAACAAGAAGATGGAATCACAGTATCCATTAAAATGTAATTTCCGCAAGAAAAAAAAAAAGAAAAAAAATTCATTCTTTGCAGCAAGAACAAAAAATAGAATCTGTTCTAACATTTTTTTTTGATAACCTTCTGTTGAATCCTTTTCCATATATGAAAAGCAGGAGTCAAATGCTAAGAAATTGAGTGAGCAAAAACCTGCTCTTCTAGGGCTAACTTTATTCCAGGCGTGATGTAGAACACAAAATTAATCACTGAGTAAAAATATTCAGGAAATTCTGTAAACTAGTAAATCAATTTCATAAGTTAAAAGTTACGCAAAACATGCAGTGACAAAAGCTTTTAATATGTCTATGAGCATCTTAAATGAAATACAAAATAGTACAACTGATTGCAAAATATGCCCATTAAGGGAAAATTCAACTGAATGGTATTAATTTTGTTATCATGAAGCATTCCAAATATAACATTTCTTTAGACTGATTAATCTTTGATATCTAACCCAATTGATTCTGGGGCATCTCCAGAATACAGTTGCACAAATTCATCAAGCCATTTCTACTAAACTCAGATTAATTTTTTGAAAAGGGAGTTTATAATTCTACGCTGGTATACCATACAAAAAAAAAAAAAAAAAAAAAAAAAAAAAAAAAAAAAAAAAAAGTTATGTTGGGATCTGAAATGTTCCCATACAGAAAATTACAAAACAGTAAAAAGGTGGCGATACTTTTCTTGGTATACAAAATAAGATGACAAATCCATCTCTAGGTCATGGGTTTGACTTCTGGTAAGATACACAGATATCTATAATCATGAATATTCCTAAATTCCCACAGTATTTTCAGTCTTGTTCCTTAGTCTGTCCTGATATTTTCAGCACTCACACTTATACGTTGATTAGTTAATATAGCACAATTTTAATATTTATTAAAAGGTGTTACAGATTCACTGAACAACTTTCTTTACAAAAGGTATTACCTGGTCTCAAGCTAGAGAGCTGTATCTTAAATCTGTAACAGTTGGAAATTGCTTTGCTTAAAACTACCTAACTAAAAAGAGCAGGTTTCTGTAATAAAAATGTGTTGAAAGGTAATTTCTTAAATGAACCCTTTAGCGTATTAAATTTACATACATGGTTTTCTTTACAACTGAAAACTACTTACTGGCTCAGTATATCAAGTCAGCATACAGTGCAGTATATAACCTTACTCTGAAATTTCTGACATTACATAAACTCTCACGAGTGTCATTGCATCCTCGACCCGATGGCTATTCAGCACTAGATAGGACATATCCACTTGATTACCCTCACAAGCTAAATAAAGACAAATTTACGCCTTTTTGGAGCCGTGAAGATAGTGACTGTAATAATCTGACGTATGACGGCCGGGTCTGGGACGGCCGCCCGACTTGCGGCCGGGGAATCTGGTCCGCCTTGGGCGATTGACGTCACTTCCCCTCTCACCCGTGAGCAAGCTGTATGACCCCAGGCGAGCCCTCACGGCTATGATGAAGTTCTCAATCTCCGACTCGTTGCTTCCTCTCCTGATTCGGAAGAACCCTCTCTCACCCCACTGTCGGCCCCATGAGTTGGCTACCAGCTGTTTTCGAAAGAACGGAAATATGGTAATTAGAATGTTTTAATCATTAAGTAACTTCTCAATTAGGGAAATAAAACTAAGATGCTGGTACATAGCCGATGTAAGTAGGGTGACAGATTCCAGTATCTACATCTAGAATACATTTTACTCTAACTAAAGAAAAGCACATTTTAAAATGTCAGTACCTGACCACTTTTCCCCGATATTTTCAGATACACTTAAAAAATTCCCGTAAAAAGAATGGTAAAAATCCTGGAATAAAAGTTGCCAGACATTTACCGTTTTAATAACCGGATATATTGACGTTAAGGAGTGATTTTACGGTCACCAACCCATAAAAGATAATAAAAAAGTAGGGTAAAATTACGGTCGCCTGTATTTTACTGAAATACGCCTGAAAACTGTATATCTTTAAGGAGAATTTCCGATTAAAATTACGCTTTTTTAAAGTGTATAATCGGTTTTAAACTCTTATTTATTAATATATTTTCACGTTTTGTCTTGAAAATAGAACACCAGCAATGCAAGATACATTCACTTACCCAATACTTAACGGGGTTGTATCCCAAAGACTGGTCCTCTCCCCACCCGATGATCCTGACGGAATGAGAAGCGGTCTCACTGGTGAGGCCGGAGTTCGAATAAACTCCGCTTTTGTACATGAACAAGTCGCGGTGGATTCTTACCATTGCTGTAAAATAATAATAATAATAATGATAATAATAATAATAATAATAATGATAATAATAATAATAATTATTATTATTAATTAATGATAATAATAATAGTAATAATGATAATAATAATAATAATAATGATAATAATAATAATTATTATTATTAATTAATGATAATAATAATAGTAATAATGATAATAATAATAATAACAATAATAATAATAATAATAATAATGATAATAATGATAATAATGATAGTAATAATGATAATAATAATAATAACAATAATAATAATAATAATGATGATAATAATAATAATTATTATTATTAATTAATGATAGTAATAATAGTAATAATGATAATAATAATGACAATAATAATAATAATAAGAATAACAACAACAATAACAATAACGAGCAATCAGAGATTTCTGACCTTCGCCAAAGGTTAATGGAGTCGTGCATGACTTAAGATCTATCTATGTTGGAAATTTCATCAAAATACGTCTATTTATTTTGACGTTATCTTAAAAATTGCGAAAAATAGCAAATCCAGAACTAGAATCTGGATCTGGGTCATATCTGGAATTTAATGGAGTCGTCCATGACCTTAAAACTGTCTGTGGTGAAAATTTCGTCAAAATCCATCGAATAGTTTTGACGTAATCCTGTCCACAGACAGACAGACACAGACCAATAAATAAATACATAAATAAATGAATCGATTTCATAACCTCCTTCTGGGGGGGGGGGGGTGGTAATAATAATAATAATAATAATAATAATAATAATAATAATAATAATAATAATAATAACATAAAAACTAACGACTTATACACACGGATATTCCAACCAACTGATTCTGATGCAAGATACAGAGAGAGAAATACATCCGGACATTTCATAATCAACTTTAATCATATTTGTGAAAAGGTGTTCATTCTTCAGCACTGGTGTAAAAAAAAAAGTCAAGCCTCTGTCTAGCGAGATGGTTGTAAATTGTATATTGCCAGCTTTATTTTGATTTGTTCAATACGATAGTGCCGTCTTGCTTTCCTTGTTATTGTTGTATGTGTATGCTTATGTTCAGTTACACAGTTTGGACACATTACGTTATTCTGGGCTCTTCGTTTATTGATAATTTATTATGCCATTTTTGGAAGGATCCACGTTTAAAGTTTGAAGATAACACTTTGATAAAATGAGTAACAGAAGTAACAATTCCACCCATACCTTGAACTGGTCCGTTGGTCATGATTTCCCACTGGATGTCTTCTTCTTTGCCCGAGATGCGATAGGCGGGCTCCGTCTTGTAGAGATCCTCCCTCTGGAAGACAACCTGCAAGAAGAATGATGAGAGCAGAGTCAATAGAGTAGGTCTTTCCGTCGTATACACTGTTAAACATTTCCCGTAAATAGAACGGTAAAAATCCCGGAATAAATGTTGCCAGATATTTACCGTTTTAATAACCGGATATATTGACGTTAAGGAGTGATTTTACGGTCACCAACCCGTAAAAGGTAATAACAAAGTAGGGTAAAATTACGGTCGACTGTATTTTACTGAAATACGGCTAAGAACAGTATATGCTTTTACAGAGAATTTCCCATTAAAATTACGGTTTTTTTTTTCAAGTGTATAATAAGCTCCCACTCCTCCAAAAGACTGAAGATATTAATGCTTTCAAGAGGAAACTGAAGACTTTTCTGTTTTATGAGTGCTTTGATAATGTGGATTCAACGATAAACGAGCAATATGCGGTGTGAAATGCTGAATGCCTTGGAATATATACGTTAAAATGAATGTGAAGGTCCTGTGGAGGGTAGGGTTCCCCTGCTGTATAGGACCAAAAAAGCAGCCCTTACAATAAAGTAGCTAAAGTCTTTATTTTATGACTCGTTTCGTTATTGATATTTTAGCTTATCTTTACTCTTATCTCTTTGAATTAGTTTTTGTATTGTTTTTGTTCAAAGAATTCCCCTTAACTGCCATGCAATTAGTATTATTTACTATTAAATGTTGTATAGCTTATATAATGCCACTTCTCTTAAAAATATATGCAATAAGAAAAATGAGTTTTTTTTTTTTTTTTTTTTTTTTTGCCGAAGTTTAAGTACAAAGATTACCGATTACCAGTCCTCATTTGTCACTATTTTGTACGTTTTCACAGTATCACTATTATGTTTATTACGTACAACTTTCCGGGTGTTTCATCATTCATTCTTCAAGAGTCAGTACCAATGCTTTCTACGAAGGCTTAATCCCCCAGACTTTACATTTCGCTTTTTTTTCTTTTTGTAATTTCCATAGGCTCTGCATTTCAATTGAAATAGTGATTTCATTAAATAAAATAACAGCAATTGTATCAGACCTGTCTCCGACTAGTCTTCTCCGCATATCTAAAACTCAATGGATTTTATTAGTCACATATCAGATATGTATAGCTGGACACAGGAATTCCTTCTACATCCCACTCCAAGGATGTGCATCTAGCCACACCCTTACTGCACGCCACGGCGAGTTTCCGTGTTTAGCCCAGACCCAGGGTTGCCAGGTTTTCCAAATGAGAAAAGGCCAACGTCTGATCAACTGCAGATCTAAAAGGCCAACCTAATAGTAGAAAAAGGTAGAAAATATAGCATTTAAGGCTAATCAATTTAAAAAGGGCCAAATTTGGAGTTTTTTTGGCCCGAAAAAGGGCAACCTGGCAACCCCGGTCTGGGCACTACCATTGCAAGCTCTCCCTACACGATCTGTTTGGTTTGTTGCTCGTCCTGGAGGGTGTGTCAGAGTGCCATTCTTCGGAGTAAGGTGTGCCATAGAGTCCTGTGTCCAACTGTATCTGTTTAAATTTGGCCTTGACCTCCTCTTATTCAAATTTCAGATTTGACCGCGTCGAAGTCTCTCTACATAAGTTTAACGTCCCGTTACAAGAAGTTCTTTATATTTCGTGTCTGATTCTTGCTTCTCTTTTGGGACAAATCCTATCTCGAAAAGGCAAAATATTCCATCTAAAATACGATCATATTCACTGCTAGATCTCATACCTTTTTTCCATGACTTATGACTTTTTTTTTCCTCTGAAACAAGTGACCTCCGATATAGATAAGCTTTTATTAAGAACTAATTCTGGCCTGATTATAGACTTGAACCTTTTCCTCTCCACGAAATCCAATCAATTCTATTTACTGTTAAACTGAATACTCGTTCTATGGATTTCAGGCCTCGTTGTGACCGAAGACTATTTGAAACTTCTAGGCAGTAATTCTTTAGATGACGTCAAGATATGGTCATGGAAACTCA
>NC_090751.1:25348930-25350027 GCF_036898095.1 Palaemon carinicauda | reverse complement strand
AAGAAAAGCGACTTACTCAATAGGAAAAAAACGCATGGTGAAAATATATACATTTAATAAAATTCGGTTGAGGATATATTGCTTTTGCGTTTATTGTCTAAGTTTGCAGTAATTCCAAAAGACCAAATTTCCTTAGGGTTATTAAAGCAATTCCAAATTTATTTAGGGTTAAAAGCAATTCCAAATTTCCTTAGGGTTATTAAAGCAATTCCAAATTTCCTTAGGGTTATTAAAGCAATTCCAAATTTCCTTAGGGTTACTAAAGCCATTCCAAATTTCCTTAGGGTTATTAAAGCAATTCCAAATTTCCTTAGGGTTATTAAAGCAATTCCAAATTTCCTTAGGGTTATTAAAGCAATTCCAAATTTCCTTAGGGTTATTAAAGCAATTCCAAATCTCCTTAGGGTTATTAAAGCAATTCCAAATTTATATAGGGGTAAAAGCAATTCCAAATTTCCTTAAGGTTATTAAAGCCATTCCAAATTTCCTTAGGGTTTAATTTATTAAAGCGGCTCCAAATTTCCTTAAGATTATCAAAATACTTTGCAAAAGTAAGGCAATACATCCATGGTGGCCAACGAAAATGAAATACATCACTTGGCAATCCTTGTCCACTGATCAATAGGTCTCGGGACCTTGGCACGTCAGGGCCCATTGCAAAGGAGACCCCATAAATAGGGGTAATTGGCAGTACTGGATGCCAAGAAACATTTATGCCAAAACACTTAGTATGCTTGTCGACAGTTATTATGGGGGAGGGGGGTGGGGGGGGGGGGCAGGGAGTCTGTAGAAGTAGGGACTAGTTGTAAGGGTTCAACGGATGGTTTGGTGCGTCATGTGACACTTATGCAACGTGATGCAACGCGTTTGTGCAAGTTTCTGGAGGATGAGCTAATTGGGATAATATTGGAGATGGTGAGAGTCAAAGGTTGAAAAACAAATATCTTATTTCTCTTCTTGTTTTGTTAAAGTTATTTATAGTTTAGAAAGTGATATTTATTTTAATATTGTTGTTGTTCTTAAATATTTTATTTTTCCTTGTTTCCTTTCCTCACTGAGCTATTTTCTCTGTTGGAGCCCCTGGGCTATTAGAATCC
>NC_090751.1:25231430-25338930 GCF_036898095.1 Palaemon carinicauda | reverse complement strand
AGAGAGAGAGAGAGAGAGAGAGAGAGAGAGAGAGAGAGAGAGAGAGAGAGAGAGAGAGAGAGAGCAGTAGTAAATATAAGGTTAAACAAGAGAAAAGAAATGAGGAAACAATTTTCAAATGGAGGATGACGGACCTCTGAAAAGTATTGGTGAGAGAGAGGGGCCGATAAACTTATCCTAGATAAAACAGATATTATGATAATCCTTATAAAGAAAAATAGTAAAGCTTCTATTGGAAAGAAATATAAATAAAGAGGAAATTAAGGAGCGAATTTTAATAAAAGTTTAAGATCTTGAGAGAGAGAGAGAGAGAGAGAGAGAGAGAGAGAGAGAGAGAGAGAGAGAGAGAGAGAGAGAGAGAACAGATCTGTGAATCGAATCTTAAGTATATGTCACAGGGTAGATTTCTTTTAGACTTAAAACATGTTTACTTTTGTACACCTGCAAACCCCGGCAATTAGTTAAGAGATCGAAAGATTAGTATCATACAGTAGTTACGTAAGGTGAGTTTCCATGACCATATCTTGACGTCATCCAAAGAATTATTGCATAGAAGTTTCAAATAGGGCTTCGGTCACAATGAGTCCTGAAATCCATAGAACGTGTATTCAGTTTAACAGTGAATAGAATTATACTTTGATTGGATTTCGTGGAGAATAAAAGGTTCATGTCTATAATCAGGCCAGAATTAATTCTTAATAAAAGCTCATCTATATCGAAGGTCACTTGTTTCAGAGGAAAAAAAAAAGTCTAAGTCATGGAAAAAGGGGCATCAGATCTGGCAGTGAATATAGTCGTATTTCAAATGGAATATTTTGCCTTTTCGAGATAGGAATTGTTCCCAAGAGAGAAGCAAGAATCAGACACGAAATATAAAGAACTTCTTGTAACGAGACGTTAAACACGTAGAGAGACTTCGACGCGGTCAAATCTGAAATTTGAATAAGAGGAGGTCAAGGCCAAATTTCAATAGATACAGTTGGACACAGGACTCCATGGCACACCCTACTCCGAAGAATGGCCCTTTGACACACCCTCCACAGCAAGTAACCAACCAAAAAGATCGTGTAGGGAGAGCTTGCAGTGGTAGTGCCCAGACCAGGGTTACCAAGTTGTCCTTTTTGGGGCCTAAAAAACTCAAAATTTGGCCATTTTTCGTGCTAGATGTTTAAATTTGGCCTTTTTTAAATTGGTTACCCTTAAATGTTAAATGCTATATTTTCGACCTTTTTCTACTATTAGGTTGGCCTTTTAAAGCTGCTGTTGATCAGACGTTGACCTTTTCTCATTTGGAAAACCTGGCAACCCTGGGTCTGGGCTAAACACGGAAACTCGCCGTGGCGTGCAGTAAGGGTGTGGCTAGATGCACATCCTTGGAGTGGGATGTACCAAGAATTCCAGTGTCCAACTGTACATATCTGATATGTGACTAATAAAATCCATTGAGTTTTATAAATGTGGAGAAGACTAGTCGAGACAGGTCTGATACAATTGCTGTTATTTTATTTAATGAAATCACTATTTCAATTGAAATGCAGAGCCTATGGAAATTACAAAAAAAAAAAAAAGCGAAATGTAAAGTCTGGGGGATTAAGCCTTCGTAGAAAGCATTGGTACTGACTCTTGAAGAATGAATGATGAAACATCCGGAAAGTTGTACGTAATAAACATAATAGTGATACTGTGAAAACGTACAAAATAGTGACAAATGAGGACTTGGTAATCGGTAATCTTTGTACTTAAACTTCGGCAAAAAAAAATCTTTTTTCTTATTGCATATATTTTTAAGAGAAGTGGCATTATATAAGCTATACAACATTTAATAGTAAATAATACTAATTGCATGGCAGTTAAGAGGAATTCTTTGAACAAAAACAATACAAAATCTATTTCAAAGAGATAAGAGTAAAGATAAGCTAAAATATCAATAACGAAACGAGTCATAAAATAAAGACTTTAGCTACTTTACATTAAGGGCTGGTTTTCTGGTCTACAGCAGGGGAACCCTACCCTCCACAGGACCTTCACAGTCATTTTATCGTATATATTCCAAGGCATTCAGCATTTCACACCGCATATTGCTCGTTTATCGTTGAATCCACATTATCAAAGCACTCATAAAACAGAAAAGTCTTCAGTTTCCTCTTGAAAGCCTTAATATCTTCAGTCTTTTGGAAGAGTGGGAGCTTGTTAAAAAATTATTGAAAAAAAAAAAAACCGTAATTTTAATGGGAAATTCTCTGTAAAAACATATACTGTTCTTAGCCGTATTTCAGTAAAATACAGTCTACCGTAATTTTACCCTACTTTGTTATTATCTTTTACGGGCTGGTGACCGTAAAATCACTCCTTAACGTCAATATATCCGGTTATTAGAACGGTAAATATCTGGCAACATTTAATCCGGGATTTTTGCCGTTCTTTTTACGGGAAATGTTTAACAGTGTATACGACGGAAGAACCTAATCTTATCATTCTTCTTACAGGTCGTGTTCCAGAGGGAGGATCTCTACAAGACGGAGCCCGCCTATCGCATCTCGGGCAAAGAAGAAGACATCCAGTGGGAAATCATGACCAACGGACCAGTTCAAGGTATGGCTGGAATTGTTACTCTTGTTACTCATTTCATCAATGTCAAAGTGTTATCTTTAAACATTAAACGTGGATCCTTCCGAAAATAGATTAATGAATTATCAATAAACGAAGAGCGCAGAATAACGTAATGTGTCCAAACTGTGTTACTGAACAAAAACACACACGCATACAACAGTAACAAGGAAAGCAACACGGCATTATCGTATTGAACAAATCAAAATAAAGCTGGCAATATACAATTTACAACCATCTCGCTAGACAGAGACTTGACCTTTTTTTCGCCAGTGCTGAAGAATGAACACCTTTTCAAAAATATGATTAAAGTTGATTATGAAATGTCCGGATGTATTTCTTTCTCTGCATCTTGCATCAGAATCAGTTGGTTGGTATATCTGTGTGTATAAGTCGTTAGCTTTTATTATTATTATTATTATTATTATTATTATTATTATTATTATTATTATTATTATTATTATTATTATTATTATTATTATTATTATTATTATTATTACTCCCGCCAAGGAGGCTATAGAATTGATTCGGTTTATTCATTTATTTATTTGTCTGTGTGTGTGTCTGTCTGTGGACAGGGTTACGTCAAAACTATTCGACGGATTTTGACGAAATTTTCATCACAGACAGATTTGGGGTCATGAACGACTCCATTAAATCCAGATCTTGATTCTAGTTCCGGATTTTCTTTTTTTTTGCAATTTTCAAAATAATGTCAAAATAAATGGACGTATTTTGATGAAATTTCTAACATAGATCTTAAGTCATGCACGACTCCATTGACCTTTGGCGAAGGTCAGAAATCTCTGATTGCTCGTTATTGTTGTTTTTGTTGTTGTTATTATTATCATTATTATTATTATTATTGTTATTATTATTATTATCATTATTATTATTATTATTATTATCATTATCATTATCATTACTATTATTATTATTATTATTATTATTATTATTATTATTATTATTATTATTTTACAGCAATGGTAAGAATCCACCGCGACTTGTTCATGTACAAAAGCGGAGTTTATTCGAACTCCGGCCTGACCAGTGAGACCGCTTCTCATTCCGTCAGGATCATCGGGTGGGGAGAGGACCAGTCTTTGGGATACAACCCCGTTAAGTATTGGGTAAGTGAAGGTATCCTGCATTGCTGGTGTTATTTAAGACAAACCGTGAAAATGTATTAATAAATAAGATTTTAAAACCGATTATACACTGTTTAAAAAACCGTAATTTTAATCGGAAATTCTCCTTAAAAATATACTGTTTTCAGGCGTATTTCAGTAAAATACAGGCGACCGTAATTTTACCCTATTTTTTATTATCTTTTATGGGTTGGTGACCGTAAAATCACTCCTTAACGTCAATATATCCGGTTATTAAAACGGTAAATGTCTGGCAACATTTATTCCAGGATTTTTACCATTCTTTTTACGGGAATTTTTTAAGTGTATCTGAAAATATCGGGGAAAAGTGGTCAGGTACTGTCATTTTAAAAGGTGTTTCTCTTTAGTTAGAATAAAATGTATTCTAGATGTAGATACTGGAATCTGTCACCCTACTTACAGCGGATATGTACCAGCATTTTAGTTTTATTTCCCTAATTGAGCAGTTATTTAATGATTAAAATATTCTAAATACTATATTTCCGTTCTTTCGAAAACAGCTGGTAGCCAACTCATGGGGCCGACAGTGGGGTGAGAGAGGGTTCTTCCGAATCAGGAGAGGAAGCAACGAGTCGGAAATTGAAAACTTCATCATAGCCGTGAGGGCTCGCCTGGGATCATACAGCTTGCTCACGGGTGAGAGGGGAAGTGACGTCAATCGCCCAAGGCGGACCAGATTCCCCGGCCGCAAGTCGGGCGGCCGTCCCAGACCCGGCCGTCATACGTCAGATTATTACAGTCACTATCTTCACGGCTCCAAAAAGGCGTAAATTTGTCTTTATTTAGCCTGTGAGGGTAATCAAGTGGATATGTCCTATCTAGCGCTGAATAGCCATCGGGTCAAGGATGCAATGACACTCGTGAGAGTTTATGTAATGTCAGAAATTTCAGAGTAAGGTTATATACTGCACTGTATGCTGACTTGATATACTGAGCCAGTAAGTAGTTTTCAATTGTAAAGAAAACCATGTATGTAAATTTAATACGCTAAAGGGTTCTTTTATGAAATTACCTTTCAACACATTTTTATTACAGAAACCTGCTTTGTTTAGTTAGGTATTTTTAAGTAAAGCAATTTCCAACTGTTACAGATTTAAGATACAGCTCTCTAGCTTGAGACCAGGTAATACCTTTTGTAAAGAAAGTTGTTCAGTGAATCTGTAACACCTTTTGATAAATATTAAAATTGTGCTATATTAACTAATCAACGTATAAGTGTGAGTGCTGAAAATATCAGGACAGACTAAGGAACAAGACTGAAAATACTGTGGGAATTTAGGAATATTCATGATTATAGATATCTGTGTATCTTACCAGAAGTCAAACCCATGACCTAGAGATGGATTTGTCATCTTATTTTGTATACCAAGAAAAGTATCGCCACCTTTTCACTGCTTTGTAATTTTCTGTATGGGAACATTTCAGAACCCAACATAACCGGTGTCGAGCTGCTTCTTAAAAACAAACCGTCCCTTTTTTTTTTTTTTTTTTTTTTTTTGTATGGTATACCAGCGTAGAATTATAAACTCCCTTTTCAAAAGATTAATCTGAGTTTAGTAGAAATGGCTTGATGAATTTGTGCAACTGTATTCTGGAAATGCCCCAGAATCAATTGGGTTAGATATCAAAGATTAATCAGTCTAAAGAAATGTTATTTTTGGAGTGCTTCATGATAACAAAATCAATACTATTCAGTTTAACTTTCCCTTAATGTAGATATTTTGCAATCAGTTGTACTATTTTGTATTTCATTTAAGATGTTCATAGACATATTAAAAGCTTTTGTCACTGCATGTTTTGCGTAACTTTTAACTTATGAAATTGATTTACTAGTTTACAGAATTTCCTGAATATTTTTACTCAGTGATTAATTTTGTGTTCTACATCACGCCTGGAAAAAAGTTAGCCCTAGAAGAGCAGGTTTTTGCTCACTCAATTTCTTAGCATTTGACTCCTGTTTTTCATATATGGTTAAGGATTCAACAGAAGGTTATCAAAAAAAAAAAATGTTAGAACAGATTCTATTTTTTGTTCTTGCTGCAAAGAATTTTTTTTTTTTTTTTTTTTTTTTCGGAAATTACATTTTAATGGATACTGTGATTCCATCTTCTTGTTCTGCTTCTGCTTCTCCCTAATGTTTGTTAACAAAGTTGCCAAACTTCAAATGGCAGACATTGCACCACATTACTCTGCAAATCATATCAGTAATCAATTTTGCATCAGTCTATCTATTTGATTCTTAATTTCTGCTATCAAGAAGCCTCCACGAAATATCCACAATTTGTTTATAGCTTATTAAGTTATTGATATTTGGTTATTTCTCAAGAAGTTTCTTTGATAACATATTTTTGGGACTTCATGTCCGTAGCTAAGATGGGGTTTTTGATGCATTTTGTTCATAGCCTCGAGCTCTTCCTATTGTAAGATATTATTTGCATATATTGCATGCATGTAGATATCTACTTCTTGGCATTGGAAAATATATAGTACAGTAGGTACTCAGTATCTATGGATTCTGTATTTAGGAATTTTGTTATCAATAACAGTTTTTTGTGGTCACAAATTATAAAATTTCGTCTATGACAAAATTTTAGAAAACTATGATATTGAAATTATATAAAAAAAAGGTTATATATTTAATAATTTTTATGAAAAATTTAGTTTTTAATAAGTGTTATTAACCATAAAGGACAGTTTTTGGCATATAACTGTATTGAAAACTACAGAAAAGAAAGGATAAAATATAAGAGGTTATATATATATATATATATATATATATATATATATATATATATATATATATATATATATATATATATATATATATATATATATATATATGTTATATATATATATATATATATATATATATATATATATATATATATATATATATATATATATATGTGTGTGTGTGTGTAAATGTATATATATATATATATATATATATATGTATATATATATATATATATATATGTATATATATATATATATATATATATATATATATATATATATATATATATATATATATATATATATGAGAGAGAGAGAGATAGAGTCCTATTCATAATCATGTATAAGAGAAAATGCTATATTGATAATGCAAAGGAGAGAATGCTCTCTGTTACAGGGGTTCGCCTTACGGAGCACTGCCAGTTTGTAAGCTTTAAGTCGCATTTGCTGATTTTAATGATAGATTTCTGGTGTTGATTCGCTTATTCATTTAGTTTATATATCAACAGAATTAGTGGACTGCCATACGGTTTTAATTAAACATATGGCAGAAGAGGATAATGTGTTCATTTTATTTAAGATATTTATTTGTAAGCTGGTTAGAAATGTATGCGTCCTTGAAATATTGTAACAGAAAAATCATATGTTTATTGTTTGCTTAAATTAGTGATCATGTTATATGATTGTAAAAGGAATATTCGCCAGATTATGGTTGATGTTGTTGTTGTTGTTTATTTTAGGAGATTTTAACAAAAATCCAGTTCGTCAAGGTAACATTATTCTTTAATAGTCTGAAATCTTCACGATTTAGTGGCCATCAACTTGTTTGCTTTTGGAAAGGGATATTCAGTCTCTAAAATAACAGAGGAGGCTTCTGAAGAATTGTATTCATATTTTTTTTATTTTCAGTTTAAAATTCATCTTTACTCAGTCACCCATTTTCTAATCTAACAAACGAACAAAAGCTAAAATGGCTACAAAAATATTAGTTATGAATCTGCCCAAGATCCAATAATCTTAAAATTTATATACATTGTCAAGATATCTAACCATAAAAAGGAGTAAAGTGGATTATGAGTTATCTATACAATAGGGATTTAATAATCTTTTGAATACGCTATTACAATTATTGTGAACCTTGTCGATGTAAAAATAATTGATACTATTCTTACAATGTTATGGATTTTCCCCAAGGAAGGATGATGTTTAAAGACAGGAATAGTTCTGCACAAACTCAATAGATTTCACGAAAATCAGTAGAAAGTTGACAATATTTTCTAGAAATAATTTCTTCCCTCTGTCCATTTTAACTCTGAACTGCGGTTTGTTCTTAGCTTGACGACACGAGAAAAAAGCCTGAGGCAAAACCAGGAGATTTTCTCTGAGAAAAGAAGTTCCTCATATTCAGTAATCTCTGACCCAATATGCAATTTGTGGCCTTCATTTTGTGGCCTTCATTTTGTAAGAATTTAAACGAGTGTATAGGCCCCTACACACGATCAATTTTTTCGTCAAATAATTGATATCAATTAATTGACGTCAATGAATTGATGGATAAATTGACCGTGTTTAGGGGACATTGATATCAATTTAATTGAAACAATTTCATTGAATCAATTAATTGAGAGATCAAAGATCCTTTGATATTTATTGATGGGTCTTCAATAAAATTGATTGTGTGGGCAAAGCATCAATATATTGATCAATAATTTAAGTGGTTTCCCAGCAGTGAAAGAGCACTATTCCTAGAGCCACAGATGCTTTCATCTCGAAGTTATGAATCAAACTGAAAATTGAAGTAAAATCATTGACCGTGTAGGCACAGTGATTTCCTCAATTTCATTGTCGTCAATAAATTGATATCAATTGACGAAAAAATTGATCGTGTGTAGGGGCCTTAGGAAGTAGGTATTAGGAACGTTTCAAAGAAACGCGGGTCATAATGCTTATTGATTCTAGTTATCATTTTCATTATTTCTATTGTTGGTGACATGTAATAAAGAAAATTAGTTCCATAATTAATCTTATTTTAGAAGCCTCTTGAAATGCCTCTAATGTTTATGAAATAGTTATTTGTATAGAATTTACATGTTCTTCAAGTAGGCTTTCAAGGGATTACTTTTATTATTAGCAACATATTATTTATTAGGGCTTGAAATGTATCATAGAGTAAAATAGTCAATAAAAACTATATCGAAAATATCGTTTTTTTTTATCCAATTGATAAGAAAATATGAAAGAATAAAATCTTGAGCATGACAATGATTCCTTAAGCCAGTAAACTTCTGCTGAAAGTTTCACAATAAAAAAAAAAAAAAATATTCTTGTTACCCGAGTACATCCCTACTTACATTCGCACACCAGAGTTACTACATCATTATAAAGAAATAATATAAAACCTTTAATTTTTCATTTTGGTAGCAAGAAATCTTGGAAAGGTTTTATCATTCAACATTTTAATTCTTCTTTTATTCATAAAAAATACCTTATCATTCATCTCAGTTACTAAGTTGTTTTTATAATTCTATAATTAGTTTTATAATGGATGACTGATATGTTTATGGAATGAACTCTCCTCATATATATCTGTTAACATTCATGTACCATTACTTGTTATATTTAAAACAGGCCAATAGGTGGCGTTCGGTGAGAGGTTTCATTCTCGTATCCTTGCCCGTGAGCAAGACACCGTGGAATAACTGATCCTTGGGAAGATCCATTTTTGTTTGCCGTCTAGAATTGCTCTCTCTTTTGCCTTGGATACGTAAGTAGACGGTTGTTGTTTATGTTCTCTTGGTGTTGCTGTTCGATGTGAAGTTAATTGCTTTATTGAGTTTTTTGCGTCAATTATGAGTTTGTTTAAAGTTTTCGATTTTATTCACGATGTCGGTAGGAAAACTGGTTTTTCAGCTAGTTTTACTTCGTGAGTTTTCGTCTTCATTTCGAATTATGTTTTCCAGAAGTATTAAATATTTTAGAAGACTTAAACGATGGAATATTTTGGAAAACATAACGAGGGCCGAGACATTAGCTACCACTTGTACCTGTCAAATGTTTGCAATATGATAGTTCCAAAATTGTGCATATCCAAAATTGTGCATATTTAAATGCTAATTTCGAATTGCTAAATGAATCCTAAAGTTGAGTCGATTTTATAGGAATCTTGGCGTTGATTTGCTCTTTATATAGTTTTGCGTAGTAATAGAAAGGCACCATTGGATTTTAATTCAGAATTTTTGTAAACTTTTGTAATTAGTCTCTTGAAAATTAAATTCAAGAATATTGGCTATGGTATTGATGCCACGAATTTAGTCCGTAGTACTCTTCACACGCGATAATTATAAATATAAGATTAATAGGGTAACTTAGTTTTGGTGCAGTAGGGGCCAATGGATCATACGGCATTTTAGAAACGGTTTTGATCCCTAAGAGTCGTAGACAGAAATAACCTAAGTATATTTAACACAACTCTTTTTCCCGTTCATAGTTTGTGCCATATCCTGGTCTCATTTGCAGTCACAAGAGTAATCCTGAGCCATTCTTTATACTTATTCTGCTAAGTTTACTAACATTTATTGCAAATGAAGTCACTATTAGTAACCACTAATAATATACGGAGAAATTCCTTTAAACCAAAATTTGGTTTTTAAAGGCTATGAATGATGATAGTGTTCTTATATAGTTACATAAGTGTAATTAGATGCACCTGAGAACTGTTTTTACTTTAAGTATTCAGGAGACCTAGACTTTTGCATTGGCCAAAGGGCAGAGCCTTATAGGGGCTATATGGGTACCCTCACCGATCGGTTGTAACTGGTATATGGTACGGTAGGGGGGGGGGTTGTTTCCCGAGGTTAGAGATATTCCCTTTTAATTATACTAGTAGGACATCTTTAAATTGTCTTATTTGAATAAGAGGCTCTAGCTGTTAATTTCATACCATAAATGACTTTTTGACTTAAATGCCTATTTAAGTTTTTAAGTATGTGGATGTAAGTGGTCAGATTTCCTGTTGTAACGTTATTTGGCTGCTATTTGTATATCTTTACTCTCAATTTAATGCACTGTCACAAGTGCATTTTGCTTCAATCTTAACTTTGAACAACCAGTGACTAGTCTTGGGCGGAAGACTTGACCTTGGGGGCGGAAACTTCATATAGGCCTACATTTTGATAGTTCCTTGAACTGTTTTTTTTTTCACGCATTGGTTAGTAGTATTAACAGATTAGTGTAGATCAAATGTGTAGGAGTGAACTTGCCCTAAACAACTTTCTATTTTGAAATTAGCACACGGGCAAGTTAGGCAATAACTTATTTTTAATACACAGTAAATTCATGAACCGCCTTTTCAAACTGGCTCTCGTGGTTTGAATACAGTATTACTTAGGTTTTTCCTTCCCCCACCCACCCCTTATATAAAGTAACTGAAGGGATTTATTGCACGAATCTAGTCTTTGGGGGCGAGGAAATTTTTTTTGCGCAGACTATGGTTAAACTTGATTAAAAACTACGTTGGAGAGATCGCGTATATTCGTGAAAATAGTATGTTATCACCTGCAATTTTATGCTAAAGGATTTTTTCGTACATTAGTCGAGAACTTGGATGGTTGTCGCATCTCTAAATTTTCGGTTTTTACTTTTTATTTTGAAATTGTTTTAATAATTTTACGTAATTAGAATAGGACCTCAGTCTTCTAATCCTAATCGAACATTTTAAACTAAATTTGTATAAATTATAAATCCTAAATAAACTAGCGTTTTCAGCTTCAAAGTATTTTACGTGAAACTAGTGTGGCCAGAATGTGTAGTTCATGATGGAATTCAATAGCAATGTTTTAATGTCTAATATGGGTGCGTGAAACCACTTAACTTATTTGAAGGTCAACTTGCTAATTTTGTAACTTACAAATTTGTGGAGAAAGTTATTGAAACATTAGTCGATTACTTATTTACTTTTACGGGTTTATTTCTCGCCCTCACCCCGACACTGTTCAGACGGGCCTTGGTGTGAAAAAAAAAATTATTTCCAGTTAATATTTTGCTCTGTATCGTTATCAGTTATTTCGCTAGCATTTGTATTCAGGCTTAAGTCTTCAGGTCACTATTATAACACTTTCTAAAAAGATAAGTCTTCAGTTTTTTCTTGAAAGCTGCCACATTATTGCTATTCTTGACATCAAGTGGAAGGTCGTTAAAGAGTCTCGGTGCAGCATTACTTGACATTAGGGTTTGTTTAAAAGGCCACGCTCTCCATTCTCATCCAAATTATGGTCTTGCAGCTCTCCTCTGGTACGGTAATTAGGTTTTAAATGTGTTAAGATTAAACTGGCAAGATGTTTATTAAGGGGGAGTCTTTATAAATAACTGTTTCCTTACTAAACGACCCGGAACAAAGCTAGTTTTTCTTAACCACTCTTCTCTTGCTCAACATCGCTTGCCATGTTTTGCTTTCCCGGCCTTTAAAGAACCTATCTGTGAAAAGTTGCAGGACTGCATAACTTGGGAGTAAATGGAGAACGTGGTCTTGAAACCCGATGTAAATTTCAGCTCTAAATCATGCAGGATTATTTAATTAATGATATTCGAAAGTGTAAATTCAAAATCGATAGCTCATGAACTTGGGTATACTAGAGTTGTTAGAGCAGTAAAATTAGTAAATTTTTCAGTTTAAACTGATATGAATTTAAGGGTCAGATTTAATGAAATCTGACCGAAATTACTTGAAAGCTAGAATTTTTATTAGTGTAAGTAGTGGCGAAGTGAATGTTCAAAGAATAGTCACAAACTAAGTATATCTCGGATATAAATGGATTTTTATTTGAATCAATGCAAATAGTAAAATGGGGATCTTTAACATAGGGTGAGATAAACCAACCCAAATGTGAGTGAAGACTCAAATACTCGTATGGCTTTATAATAATTACCTAGATAAAGCGTGCCTTTATTAAATATCATAAATGGACATGTTTAAGGTAAAAGCAACTAATGGCGATCCTTGATACTAAAACTTTATTTTAATCTGCTTTCTATTTAAGCAGAATGAACTTTGTACAATTTTGAGTTATTCACTGTAGTCAACCGGAAACTGGGAAACCTAAACGCCCGCTAGGAAAATATAAATTTTAATTTTATGTAACAAGGGTTTTAATTTGATTAACTAGTAGAAGATGGCGGATCTGTATTTTATTAAAAATACCGAAGGTGAAAGCTTTTAGTACAGATCATAACAGAATGGTCTAATTGGTGAATTGTCTAGCGGGGACAAAGCCCACAACTTGAGGTCCAAACGTTTGAAATCGAATGGAAAAATGAAATTTCCGAAAAAACATTCGAATATCTTAGTTTACGATACATGGTTTTTAATTGCTTCAAGTAACCTACCCTACCCAAATGTGTAGGATACCGATGTGGTTGAATTGACTTAAGGTTCATGTAGGTATCGAAATAGCATCATAATAAGTTAAGAATATCCCCAGGCATATAACTATTAATATTAAAAGTCTATTCGAAGTAATCTAAACTGCCGTAGAGCTTTCTCTGAAAATTTGAAGGAAAGTTTAATTACACCTTAGCCAGTTCTTAATTTCTTTTTACGTACTTAAAAATTCTTCTTAAACTGAATTTCCCGAAACAAAGGATTGATAGGTCTGGTTAACTGACAGTAAAGTAAAATTAATTCATGAAAACCTGACGCAAGACAAAGCCTTATTTCAGACTGATTTAGACAATTTATATTTTAAAGGAAACAAAATTAGGCTAGCTGAATGGTTTGAAACCTTAACGACGCATATTGTATAGGGGTGGCAGTGCACTTTTAGATCAATGTATTCACAAGTATAAACATAATCTCATTAACGAGCATAGTTACCACGAATACTTTTTTGTTGACCAGGCGGACACGAGTCTTATTATAGTTTATTTATGACATATTTGTTTTTGATAATAGTTTGTGACATGTCTGTTTTGACGTTAAATTTTTTAGAATGATTTGTTAATTTGTTCTCTTCATTTTTTTTATTTCCTTATTTCCTTTCCTCGCTGGGCTATTTTTTCCTGTTGGAGCCCCTGGGCTTATAGCATCTTGCTTTTCCAACTAGGGTTGTGGCTTGGTTAGTAATAATGATAATGATAATATTAGGTGTTTGTTGGATTTTGGTGTTGAAGTAAACTTTCAGAATTCGGGTTAGGTAATTTTTGTATATTGTTCCCTCAGTTAATTGGAATTTAAATTAAACTGGATTTTGAAATTTTACTCGTATTAGTCACTTGAAAGCACGTTCATGGTTAACTTTTAATCTTTTACTTTTGCTATTTTCAAATGCCCTCTTATAAACTAAATCTTTAAAAGCAACAAGGGATACGAGCTATACAGTATATTTCGCTCTTAAATTGTTTGATGGAAGTGTAGAATTAGCAGAGTTTTTAATGTAGTTGACCATTAAAGTTGTACCCATTTTGATAGCTTTAGAATTGGCTTTTACTGTACTGTCCTGACAGTAATGGTCGCTATTCTTGATAGGTTTACAAAATTTGTAGCAGATTCTACATATTGTTTTCATGGGTACTTAAGAGTCCTAACTTCAAACTCAGTTGGTAGTGGCTGGGTCGCTTCCTAGCATTATTGATTTTTTGTTATAGATCAGTTGATGGGCACCATAGGGGTTATAGGAACGTGATATCATGTGTTCCATAGGGTAGTGTTCTTGGCCCATTACTTTTCATATATACACATGACATGTGGGTTGGCCTAGAAAAAAAGCTTGTTGCATATGCAGATGATGCTACTCTTTGCATCAATTCCATCCCCTGAATGCTGATCTGTGGTTAATGAATCCCTTTAGAGATTTAGCTAAAATTAGTGCATGGTGCAAATGTCGGTTATGAAGTTTAATCCTAACCAAACTAAATTATTTTAAGTAGGGCAAGGACGGTGGCGGCTCAACATCCGGATCTCATTATTGATAATTTTTCTTAAATTTGTATGACTTAAACTTTTATGTGTGATTCTCGACAGCGTTTACTTTTGAGAAACACATTAGGTCTCTTCTTCATTTGCACAAAAAAAAAAAATTGGCATAGTCTTTAAAAGATTTTCGGTTATCGATCTATCCTGAAGTGTTAATTCTTTCATTCTACCTTGTTTCGAGTATTGTTCTCCTGTCTGGTCTTCAGCTGCTGATTCTAATCGTAATTTGTTGGACAGAAACTTACTGTCTATTAAATTTCTTATTCCTGATCTAGATATTAATCTTTGGCACCGTCGTTCAATTAGTTCATTATGCATGTTGCATAAGATTTTTCATAACTCTGACCATCCTTTACATTCAGATCTCCCTGGACAATTCTATCCTGTTCGTAATACTAGGCAGGCAGTTCATTCTAATAGCCAGGCCTTCTCCATCATGAGGTTCAATACTAAATAGTATTCTAGAAGTTTTATTCCAGCTGTTACCAAGTTGTGGAATGATCTTCCTAATCGGGCAGTTGAATCAGTAGAACTTCAAAAGTTCATAAGTTGGAGCAAATGTTTTTGTTGACCAGGCAGACAAGTTTTTTTTTTTATAGTTTGACATGTTTTTTTTTTTACTTTAATAGTTTATATATGACATGTTTTGACGTTGTTACTGTTTTTAGAATTTGTTAATTTGTTCTTTCCTTATTTCTTTTCCTCACTGGGGTATTTTTCCCTATTGGAGCCCTTGGGCTAATAGCAGCTTGCTTTTCCAACTAGGGTTGTAGCTTGGCTAGTAATAACTTTCTTGCTCTTGCATAATACAAAATATCGCTAAACTTTCAATGAATTAAAAGAATTTGAACAGCGTGAACATTATTTCTTTCAAGGTCTGAATTGTCCATCCACTACCGTTACGAAGCAGTTTTTAAGGAATATTTGCCTACAATTTAAGTATCGTCGTAAGTTTAATTTGTAGTAAAACTTGGCAAATGGTGGTTGAAGTGTGGACAGCTTGGGGACCTAGGCCTATTGTAAGTATGTAGTAAATGCAGAAGTTTATTTGCTTAACCTCGTGAAAGAGGTGTTTTGAACAGAAAACCTTGTAATATGACAATTTGGAAAACGGTTGAGAAAAGTCTTTATACTAAATACTTTTCATACGCGATGAAGCACATAAAGCATATACAAAAGTGAATGAGTTGGTTAAATTTGTCAAGGTAATACGGTCCTGATGTCTGAGCACAATGAAGCCGGGAGATTAGACTAGTTTCAGCTTGTAGTTTAAAATATATAAATGGGAGTAGAACCAAAATTTTACTTTTAAAGTGAGATACTGTTAGCAATTTAACTAGGTCTTTTGGGGGTACTTTAGTTCATTTTATTGCAGCCTTATTACGCATGACACTTTGCCTTTTTCTTTTTTCAGAAATCCTAGTTCCAAAAATCCATTGTATCGCTTAAACTTTATTCATAGTAATTTTTTTTTAAAGTTTAAGACAAAAACGTTGAAATTTCTTACCAGCATCATGGCTTACAAGAAGTTTTAAGTACGCAGAAATAACGAACGGTAGCTTGGTTTAAAACTAGGCAGGTTAACCAGCCTCGTCTTGATATTTAGTGAAGAAAGTGCTTGGAAGTGTTGTTTAACAGATAGTAAGTATCAGTTTTGTTGCCTAACTTTCATTCCGCAAGTTTCATATTCTATTAGTTGGAATTTTCAATTTAAATATATAGAAGTTACTTATCCTCAGTTTGTAACTGAAAACCTATTCAACCAAGTTAATGCTGTCCAATAACATAGCCATTATGGATAGCAAAACTAAAATTAAACTGCATTGAATCGTAAGGCCTTTAATTTCCTCACAAACGGTAGGAACTTTGAAGAGAGTTCAGAAATTATTCATGCAGATAACATTTGCTGCATGTGTCAAGCCAACATTTTGTAGCATGCTTTCTAGATTAGCAGGTGTGCTTAATGTCGTCTTTCCTTGCCCGAACTGTTAACAAGATAGAGATAGTTTGCCTGTAGTTCTTTGCCATGCTGTGATATTTGCTCAATGCCCCTCTCCTTTGTTTTAAATGTTTCATAAATGCTATGCTGTATAGACTTAACCTTATTCCGCAAGTTAATATATTGGATTGTTTTCTGAAGGTTACACTTACACCAGTTTTTATGCAAAGCATGTTTTGTAGTTTTAATACAAAATTTGTTTGAAACTTAGGAAAAATGGCGGAAAGTATTATCTTAGTTATATATGGCCTTCATTTTGTGCCTACTAGTTGTTCCCTTATTACAAAGTTACTATTAATCTTAAGGGTGCTACGATTTTCGTTGGTTTTGAAACTACCTTCACGCCTTGCTGTTGATCTTTTATCCTTTATTTGCTCATACATAGTTGTTTCTGAAAACAAGCTTCTCCAGTACTATTTATCTTATAATTGTAATGTTTAATTTCACAACTTTGGGGCATTACAGAGAAATTGTGCAGGATGTTAGGTCCCATGTTAAAATCTCACTTCGCTACTGGGCATTCTGGTAAGCTATTTTGTTGGACTTCCTTTGATATTTTCACCACTGATGGTGTGGAAAGCAAACTGAAATATTACAGCCCAAAAGTTCTTAAATTTCATGTAATTAGTCTGTTAATTAATCCTATCTTATTGCATTAAACTTTTCCCAAAGTTATAATATTAGTCCTATTTAGATGGCAATCTAAATTATCCACATATATATATAAAAAAAACTTTAACATCAACTGCTTACTGTAAAATAAACGAACCCTTCCTACATTTACCAATAACTATTTCTAATCTATTTTGAGAAGTTTTGATGTTTTATCTAAAAGTAGTCTTTCTTTTCCAGACTTAATCATTGGGAAATTGGAACTGACGAAGGAACTGGACTGATGGTCACAAGACGACTTTGAAAAAAGTGGATAGTTTTCGGTTCCGTGTATAGTTAATTAGGTACATAGCGTTTTTCTGTTTAGTTTTCTGCTGTAAAATGATGGAAAGGAAGGTTAGAGTTGATTGTATGTGTTGGCTGATCTTCATAATTTTAGAAGTAAAATTCTTGTCCCTTTTAAGTTATTACGGGTCGAGGATAGCAGTAATTAGTAGTAAAGCTACCTTAAAATATTTAGCTTTAAACATTCTTTCTGTAAAACTTTAATTTTCAAGCTATCTTAATGCGCATAAGTTAGTCTAATCTGCTTACTTGATATACTCCAAATATATCTTTGAAACCTTCAAGTTCATAGGTAATTCTTAATAGTGACTAACAAAACCATTTGGATTTGGTTCAAAGTTTCTTTAGGTCCCTAAGCATTTATGAAAGTTGATGGAAAATTTGACATTTCATAAAGTCTCTCTCTCTCTCTCTCTCTCTCTCTCTCTCTCTCTCTCTCTCTCTCTCTCTCTCTCTCTCTCTCTCTCCTTTTTGTGGGGGGGGGGTGTCTTTGCTGTTGAGCCAGCTTTTGTCGGAAACAGATGGTCGTGTTCCTAAAATTCTCATTCACCTGAGCAGCGAATTTTATCTAAAAAGTAGGTAGAAATGTAAAGAATTTACCATTCTCCGCCTTGACTAGGTAATCCTGAGGCTAAAACCATTAAAATATTCTTATCCCCTAAATTTTCAACTTTATTGTATACTTTTACCATTTTTATTATACTGATTTGCAACTGTAACGAATTTCCACATTTTTGCTTGTTTGTACATTAAATTATCTATGAAACCTATTAAGTGTTTTTTCATCCATTGTGACTTATAACTGATTTTAGGATTAATAAAAGCTAAACTTGAAATTTCGTATTTCGGGAGTATTCTCCAGGTTACAAACTAGAAAAAAACAATTTTTAAAAGTGGATAATGGTGTAAAATTAACATCGCCGCCTTAGCCAGTAGGCAAGTTACAAAATCTTGAGGTTTTAAGTGTAATGGTACTGTCGTTTTACAATACTATAGATACTGGGTGTGACTAATTATTTTAAATAAAGCTGTTAAAGTTTGGGACTTCTAAATCCTAGTGTTACTAATGAATTACAGTATCATCGACTAAAAGTAAAGTTTTAAAGTGAAACTGTAATTATCACTGCATTAAAGCAGATATGCAAATTATCTCGCCAAATGAAGCGCCCAGGTGGCAAGAGTTAGTTTGTCATAAGCATACTAAGTTCATCTAATCGATACTGCCCAACTCAGTTGAGCTTCACTCTGGGCTTATTAATCTATTTTAATTGCTAATCCATACTGGTTGCGGAAAACTAATATCATTGCCGGGGATGATAAATATTAACTTAATAAACCAGGACTTAGTGTCTGGTTCGGGAAGAGATTGATTTACTTGCCTGTATATAATTTCAGTTTGGTTAGAATTTGAAGTTGGTCTATGCACCTGAAGTCTTATTTTCAAAGTAAAAATTTCAATGGTTTTATTGTTAATTAGGTTTACTGATGAATTGGGTTTAGAGATAGTTATATCAGGGAGATAAATCATTGGTAACGAAATAAAATATAAAAGTTTTGGCAAGCCCTGTCCTGTATCCGCAACAATTTTAATGAATTTGATGTCACCTTATGTGCGAAATAACTTATTTGGTTGAAAAATAGCATGCCATATAAGGGTTGTCTTTGTGAATTTACAATGTTGAGCATAATTGAATACTGAAGTTCATAGAAATTTGGCTTTGAAAGGCCATAGAACTTCTGAAACTAAAGGTAGATAAAATTTCTCTGTGCATGACAGAGGCATTAGTGACAATTCTTTGCAATAAGAAAAAGGGGCGACAGGGTACTTGGAACACTCGGTGGAATAAATTGTAATGACTTAATCTATAAAACAGAATTGTAGATTCCTGTGTTCAACAAAAGCAGTGTTTGTATAATTTGTTTGAAGTTTGAATTAAGATAAAGGTATAGGAAAGTGAGTGGAATTTTGCCCATTTTGAAACTACTACGAAGCTTGATTAATTTGGTTATAGTTTAGGAAACTTCTATTAGAATTTGAGCTGAAAACTGAGAAACTACTGAAGTGTAGAAGGAAATACGTGGCAGCAGTCTCATGAGTATACTTTAATCCCACCATGAATAATGAATAATTGGTATGCAGTAGTATTAACAAGACTAAGAGGAGTTAATCACTCAGCTAGCCGTCAATGCCTTGCAGCTGATATTTAATAAAGATTTTGTAAATTAGTCAACTATGTATTAGTTGTAATGGCTATGCAATATAAAATTATGGCATTGATAGATTAGGCAGCCTTGAAGTAGAATTTAGTGTTGAATATTCTGAGGTATGTGGAAGAGTAAGCCAAACCAGGGTAACAGTAACACACCAATGCTAAAAAAAAAAAATAAATGCTTTCAAGTATATAAATCTACAAAATACCCACATTCGACTAGTTCGCAGTAATATTGTGGAGATTTGAGTTGAAAATATGGTAAATATTATTGCTTCGCTGTTGATTTTGCCTTGCTGATTAAGATATGCCTATTAACATAGTTAATGTTTTGGGAGGTGCTGTTATCGCAGCAATGTTCATTATACTATTAGAGGTGGGACCTTAATTTTTCAAGGCAGAACTTGACCAGTTGAAAATCGCCTACAGCCAACAATGTAAAATAAATTTAATACTCATAAAGCATTTTGTTTTATCTGGGCGGTAAGGTAATGGAATGGCATATTAGGCTACAAGCATGTAGGATACTATATGAATTGGTCAATCAGTTAAAATGCAGTAGAGGAATCCTAAAGCTTCCGTGTAACTTTTCTATGAAACCTAAGTTTTTTGTTAACTGATTTTGTAATATTTCCAATTTATCTCAACAGTTCTAATAAGTCTTTCTTAGTGTTTTATTATAAACTTCTCGTTCTCCATGTCTGCTTCACGGGCGAGTTTGATTTGATGCTGAGCTTGATTCCTGGGCTTGATTCCAACAATTTCCAGTACTCAATTGTAAGTGCTTTTGACTTATTTTCTCATCCTGTCTGTTTATCTTGATGGTGGTTTTTGTTGGAGAAATTTATACCATATGGATATTTGCAGCAAATTTTTATGGAAAGATTGATCTCGTAGTCAGATTGAGGTATGAAGGTATATTTAGTGGAATATATTTAGTGGAATGAATTCCTCCCTTAAATATGCTGACTAAACGTAAGATTCTTACCGATTACCATGTTTGATGGAGTGTTAAATATGTCGTTTAGCAGGGATAACAAACGGATTTTGAGCGAAGCGAAAAATCTATTTTTGGGTGATATAGCCATGACGTCTTGATGGAAGTGTTTTCGCCTTCGGGGACCATATAGGGGACCGTGTTGATTGTGTATCTTTCCACCCTAACCTAAATGTAGGAACCCATAAAAGTACAGAACTAGCCCCCAAAGCCTAACCTAGAGAAGGAGGGTTAACTCCTAGGCAAGGTAGGCTGAAAGACACATCGCAAGTTGCAGGGAGGGAGGAGTAACCCAACCAGATGCAACTGAGGAAAGGCAGAGCCGTTCCTTACTAATCGGTCGCAACCCTAAGGGGGGGATCATTCCCTTAGGATAGACAGAGAAGCGATAAATACTCTTGATTGTAGACAAAATTCCCCTATATAGAAGGGGAAGCATGGCAACAGAGAGAATGCCCGCAGGCAGGGGATTAGGGAGCATATAGGGGTTCCTACATTTAGGTTAGGGTGGAAAGATGCGCAATCAACCCTGTCCCCTATATGGTCCCCGAAGGCGAAACCACTTCCATCAGGACGTCATGGCTTGAGCCCAAAAATACCATTGGATAGCACCAGAGCAGAAACCTAGGTTGTTGCTTGCTCTTAAATCAAAATAACCCTTAGTTCTTATTTTGAAGAATCTGATGGTCTTGTTTTATTAAGTCAAATTTGAAATTATAGATTTTATTTTACACTGTGTTGTGACCTGTTCGGTGTTTTCTGTCTGGTAAACAAGACAATCAGTTCTGAGGCTGTAGAATCTGGATTGGTATAATATTTAGTTTTAAGTAAAAAATCCTGTCATCATTTGGGGCAATTATCTAGAACAAATAATTTTATCTTAATCTAACTTTCCTCTTCAAAAGCCAGGCAGTAGTAATCCTCCAAATTCCAGTTTAGGCTATAGCCATATTACTGCATTATGGATGGACCTACGCAAGTCTAATTTCGCCATCATAGTTTGGGTAAATACTGTGATCATATCCAAATACTGACATTTTATCAAAATTTACACTTTGAGAGGTTGAGCAGAAATGTTAACAGATTTTCAGTGTTTGTTCTATGAGGGACTGAGTGTTAAAAACTAAAATCTGACCCACCCTAAATACTGTAACTTAATTCCCTTTCAAAACCAGTTGGAGTATTTTCATAACTGTAACAAGATACTTTAATTATTAGTCGTCCTAATATAATCATTCTAACAGGACTTCTGCTTATGGAAATCCCCCCACTTGTTCAATTAAAACATTTAAAATGTAACTTGTCGAATACTTATAAACAAAGCTCTTGCACTAAAGGGCAACAGACTACGCTGATACTTTTGACTTTTAACGAAATAACATGGAAGGGGGAAGCTCTAAGAGAATTGGATGTTCTGCTGTAGCCTAAATAAAAATTACTCATCGGTGGTCTTGCTTAGTTACGAATGTTGCCCGCTTGACTCATATAAAAGTACTGCCTGGTTCTTATCGGTGGGTGGGAGCTGGGAGGCTGGCTTGGCCGCGTGAGTGCTGACTCAGCTGAGCACAAATGTAGCTTTTGTTGCGTCTGACATTGAAAGCTCGATGACCCATTTCTTGATTAAGAGCAAGCTTTAAATCATAGTCGCACACATAGCATCGCGTTCATTTAATGAAATTAATTACTTTTTACAGGGCCATTGTTGTGTGATTAATGTAATTAACGATTTTTGTTTGTAATATACTTTGGAAAACACTGCCACAGTTGTTTACACCTGCAGGAGTTGTCGGAAAAACAATGCCGTTGTGACGAGGGAGACAGATCGTTCACACCTTGGGTTGTCAGGTAGCTGTTGTCCAGGTACGGTGATTGCCCCGGGCCTTTGAGGTTGTGAATTCGTGGTGTGGGTCCTTTCTTGCCATTCTCCTCATTGGTTGGTGAGTTGCAACTCGAAGGTCGTCCATTACTACCACAGAGGGAACTTGTAAGGTGAGTTTTAACTAAAAGTCATCTAGGCCTATTCTAAGAAAGTATGGCATCTAAGATTACAATGGACATGATTAAGCCATTCACCGGCGAAGGAGACGTTGTCATGGTTGAAGGAGCTGACCTTCGTGGCTAAGCTACAGGAAATAGTAGACTTAGCCAGTTTTATTCCTTTGTATCTGGAGGGTGATGCTCTAGCACTTTATTTGGAGATGGGTGATGAAGACCAAGAATGTGCAGCAAAAATTCAATAAAAATTGAAAGGGTTTCATTGTAATGTATTACAGGGCAATGTAACCTCACCCTGTAATACAATACAAAATTACCATTGAAAGTAGCCTTTGGAAAACTTGTTCAATTGAAGTGGACGGGAGAAGGAGAACCAGTTGATGTGTATGCTAATGAGATAAGAGGCTGGCGGGGTTAGCCAAGTTTGATAAGGTTGGTTTATAAAATGTTGTGAAACTAAGGTTTGTTAATGGTTTTCCAGATAATATTAGTGTTGCTTTACAGCAATTGCCAAATGTGATGACAATGGCAATGAGTGAATTGATTAGCCATGCTAGGATTTTGTCATCTAAACAGCAAGGTGGTGTGGTAGCTGTAACTGTCAGAGAGGGTGGAGAAGGAGGTGGTGCAAAACATGAGACTAGGGCTAGGCCTTTCCAGTTTAGGGGTCAGTGTTTCCGATGTGGTGGCCCTCATATGTTAAAAGACTGTAAAGAGACACAGGTGATGTGTTTTAGGTGTAATAACATTTGTCATATGGCCAGTCGTTATCAGGAACAGGTTGCGGAAAACTGAGTAAGGGGTGACTACTGCGCTTGTAGCCACCCTTTTGGTGATAAAAATGTGCATCTTGATACATTGCCTATAATTGATGTTTGGATTGGTAATTTGACTGCAAAGGGTCTTGTAGATGCTTGCTGCTCTACATCTGTGGTACATTCTAAATTTGTGCCTCACTGTAAAGGAAAAGTTTACTGTAAATCAGTGCTTTTGATGGGAGTCATATTAAGTCTAAAGTTGCAGATTGTGTGGAGCTGGGTGTAAACGGTAAATGTGTGAGAGTGAGGGCTGGAGTGTCGAATCAACTGGTTAATGGCGTTGATGTGGTGTTAGGAGTTGATGTTATTGACCAATTGGGAGGTGTCACAGTGACCCAAGGATAGGTATGTTTTGGTGCTTTTGGTGTTGCTTTAGCTGGTCAAGAAATTAAGCATAGACTTGGTGAGAGGGATAACAAAAGTTCAACAGTTGTAATTGAAGATCCAGACTTTTATGCTAGGTTTGATGGACAGAGATGGACAGTCAGGTGGTTTTGGGAAAATAATGAAACTGTGTCACTGAAGAATAAAGTAAGCTGTTATGATAAAAAGCTTGATGGTTGGAAGAAGGAAGAATTTGAGAAGGAAGTTAAAAGGTGGATTGCTGAAGGTATTTCAGTTCCCTGGAAAGAAAAGGTTGACGTTGGTATCATTCCTCTAATGGCAGTGGAACAGCCAACAAAAAACAAGGTGAGACCAGTGCTTGATTTTCGGGAACTTATATGTCAAGTGTCACACTGGTGATGATGTGACTGATGTATACAGTGAGACACTGCGAAAATGGCGACAGACAGGTGAGAATGTGTGTTGTGGATTTGAAGTCTGCCTACTTACAGTAGAGTGTTGACGAAAAATTGTGGCCTTATCAACTAGTGAACTATAAGGGACAGACTTTTTGCCTTACAAGATTGGGATTTGGGTTGAACTCTTATGTCTAGGATACTAAAGACTGTATTAAGTAAGGATGAAAAAATAGAGAGCAACCAGTTCATATATAGATGACATTTCTTGTGAATGAATCGACAGCTTCTGCTGATGAGGTGATTAGACATTTGAATACCTTTGGCTTGATAACAAAATACCCCGAGTCTCTCAATGGAGGTGCTGCTTTAGGATTGCAACTGCAAAGAGTTGGAGGAGAGTTGATGTTCGAGAGAGGTAATAAGGTGTCTGAAGTTGCAGATATGCTTACAAGGAGGGAATTGTTTTCAGTTTGTGGTACATTAGTGGGTCATTATCCCATAGCTGGATGGTTAAGAATTGCATGTAGCTACATTAAGAGAAGAGCCTCAGGAGCACGTTGGGAGGATCCTGTTGGTGAACAGTCCATGATGATGGTTAAAGAAGTAATTGAGAGAGTAAAGTTAGATGATCCTGTGAGAGGAAACTGGTGTGTCCCCGAGTGTAAAGCATGGTGTTGTGTGGTGTGATGCCAGCAAAATTGCTATGGGTGTAGTTTTGGAGATAAATGGCAAAATTGCTGAGGATGCTGCTTGGCTTAGAAAAAAAGACTATTTCAACCACATCAATGTTGCCGAACTAGAAGGTGTTTTAAAAGGAGTAAATTTAGCCATTAGATGGGGTTTAGAGTTGATAGAGGTGAGGACTGACTCTGCAACCGTGGGGGCATGGTTGAAATTTATAGTCAGTGTTGAGAAGCGTGTCCACACAAAAGGAGCTGCCGAGATGATAATTAAAAGACGCTTGGGTACATTGAAGGAATTGATTACTGAGTTTGGTTTGAATATTATGGTGCCTTCAGAGAAGAATAAAGCTGATATTTTGACGAGTCAAGAAGAATTGGTTGGTGAGCAGTGAAGTTGAACATGCACATCTGTGCAAGTGCTGTAGTTGATATAAGAGTTGCATAATAAACACCATATGGGAATTGACAGAACACTATATTTAGCTAAAAAGTTGGATCCTCAAGTTTCCAGAGAATGTGCGAAGAAGGTAGTTCAGTGTTGTGATCGTTGTCAGTCCATTGATCCTGTGCCTGTGATGCACAAAGGAGGTGAATTAAGTGTTGAAAGAAACTGGCAGCACCTAGCTATTGATGTTACTCATTACAGACAGGTACCCTATTTATCAGTGGTGGATTGTGGTCCAGGTCGTTTTGCAATATGGAGGCAGCTAAAGAGAGAAGATGCTCAAGAAATATTTACTGAGTTGAATAGCATCTTTTTGGAAAGAGGGCCAGTTGATGAACTATTGTTGGATAATAGTACAGCGTTTAGGTCGCAGTGTTTAGGAGATATGTTGTCTCGTTGGAACACTTAAGGTGTTTCGGGCTGCTTATCGACCAAGAGGAAATGGAATAGTTGAAAGACATCATAGGACCATCAAGGCTATTGCAGAGAGAGGAGGAATTAGTCCTATAGAAGCAGTGTTTTGGTACAACAGCACACCTAGATCTGGACAAATTGAATCTTCTGTTCCACAACTTTCGGTATACAGATATGAGTGGAGGTATCCTTCAGTAGTCCCCAATGGAACAGATACCAGCCAAGACAAGCCCCTTTTAATCAAGATGGGAGAGGAAGTGTGGGTGAATCCCCCAAACGCCCATTGTACTACTCAATGGCATAAAGAGATTGTCACTCGTGTGAACTCTTCAAACAGCATTTCCGTTGATGGAATGCCAAGGCATGTGTTGGATGTGCGACCAGTTATAGTTCCAGCTTCCCTATCTGATGGCTCAAGTGAAATGTCAAGTGATGATTCAGTCTCTGAAGAATCAGTGGAACCACAAGTGAGTGTTCAGAGAAACGGGAGAAAATCAGTGTCCAGAGGAATAGAAAACCACCTGTATGGATGGCTGATTATGTTTCTGATTAAGTCTTGTGCTGTGTGTATGTATGTATGTGTGTATGTATGTATGTATGTATGTATGTATGTATGTATGTATGATGCGTGTTGATCTTAAGATCAGGTGGGCGTGTTGTGGGATTAATGTAATTAACGATTTTTGTTTGTAATATACCTTGGAAAACACTGCCACAGTTATGAGGTGGTTAGATTGTTTACAGCTGTAGGAGTTGTCGGAAAAATAATGCCGTTGTGACGAGGGAGACAGATCGTTCACACCTTGGGTTGTTGTCAGGTAACTGTTGTCCAGGTAGGGTGATTGCCCTGGGGCTCTGAGGTTGTGAATTCGTGGTGTGGGTCCTTTCTTGCTATTCTCCTCATTGGTTGGTGAGTTGCAACTCGAAGGTTGTCCATTACTACCACAGAGGGAACTTGTGAGGGGAGTTTTAACTACAGCCATATTGCTAACTTGCAATTGAGAGTGATTGCCCATGTAAATTACTTTTTCTTTATTGGCTTAAAGGCCTGCTGCTTACTGCTGCGTATAGTTTGCTATATAAGTGATAAATGTAATAAAGAAACTTGGATTGTCCACTTGCCTCTTTCTTCCATAGGCCCTCTCTAGTCCCCATTTTCTATATTTCACTTTTCTCCCGTCTGGCAACTTTTACCTCTTAATATGCTGTTCTCAATTTGATCAGACATAATCCTTTACGTCAGACTTGGAACATTGAACAAAGTCTTGGAATGTGACATGAGGGCGATAGCTAAGTGGCATTCCAGTTTTTTAAAAAAAGAAAAAAAAAAACTGTACACTAAACATTCAATTAGATACAAGACCTTTTGAAGAATTTTTAGGATCCTTAAGAAATTTCTTTATATCTAGGTTAATGTAATAAATAAGAACATTCTCTGGGCTAGTTTGCAATGAATAAGAACTTTTCATTGCTCTAATTTAAATCATCAAAGTATTTTTTATGAAAAAAGTTTGAGGGAATTTAAGCAACATTAAGGGAAAAATGGCTGAAGATTTTAGTTTTATCACAGAAATCCTAATTTCCTACAATAAAAGAAATTTTACCTTTTGCAGATAGTTGGCTTCTACCTATGACCAAGGAATAAAAATGCCTCGAATTTCGTCTCGACCATTTAAATGCGGAAGGAAGAAATGACAACGGATGCCTTGTACACCATAGGAGGATAGTGCTGTTAGTGCACCTCATACATGGCACTGTAGGTATCAACAAGGGTCTAGGTAGGGTTCCTTCGGCCCATGGCTAAATTGTCTAGATGTGCCTCTTCTATACCTCCGTTCTTGCTTCCTTCATTCCATCTCTGCCCAACTTCTCGTAACTTCAAGTTTAACTGCAGCTGAGTGCCGAATGTCCTCGTTGACAACAGCACCGGGCCATATAGCCCAAAATAATCTAACCCAATAAGGTGTCTTGAATTTGATCTTGACAATAATTACCTAGCCTCCTTGTGGTAAACTCGCAGCACTAAGATCTTGGTGGCATATCTGCGTTTGTTACTTATGCTTTTTATTACACCAGACTACTATTAAACCAATCAACGGACCTATTGACGTAATGCTCAAGGAGTTTAGACCTAAGTTTTTCAACTATTAGTTTTTATGAATAGAACTATTTTAATATTTTGAATTTATTTTTTTACTATTTTAATGTTTTAAAGCTATTTTTTCACTTTTGATATAATTCTGGATGTATTTGTAGCCATATTTTAATTCTACTCTACTTTACCTTAGTTTCAGCTTCATTTCATTCATCTTGAACCAACCTTTTTAAACTTTAACGGAAGTGCATCTTTGGAACTTTCACCCCAGTTGCACCTAGGTAATGAAGCGCCGGGCTATATACAACCATTTAAGTGTAAGCAATCCAATGTAAATATATCTCTTTTCTTAGCCCGACTAATCCAACATTATTGACCTGCTCTTTTTTTATAAAAAGTTGTTTCTTGGGAGTTTTCACTATTACATTCAAAAGTTTTTCATGAGCTAGGTGGGTTTATCATAGTCCAAGGTTTGTCAATATTAAAATCATTGTTTTGAAAGTAACATTGTCCTTACTTCATTGCTGAGGCCGGGGTCCTTTTCCAGGTATGGCTTGTTAAGAGACCTCCCAAGGAGCTGTTTTTTGAGCGTTGTTGCCAAAGCCACCCAGCCCTTACCCCATTGCTGTCATATTGCAAGTAGTAGTGTGCATGTCATGAAACTATTCTAGTTCCCCTCTGCATAAGTATTGGGTGCCATTTACACAATAGAAGCAAATCGTAAGGTATCTGACAACTGTTAGGTTACAAGAAGTATTTTGTCACGTGGTTACCCGGTGGCTGAAATGTACTTGAAACTGGTAACTAGAAACATCTTAATCAAAAAGTAAGAGATTAGACTGTTGTATTCTCTATGCTAATTGACTGAATTTATCTTTTAAGTTATCAGTTGTCTTGAAATATCTCCCAGCCTGATATAATATTGAACTCTGAGGCCCTTTGTAAAAGAATTGAGCAGCTTATAACTTAACCATATATATGACGAATTTTGAGAGTAGCGAAAAATATATTTTTGGGTGAGGTAGCCATGTCTTCCTGATGGAAGTTCCTTCAAAGGTAGCTTCCTAGGTATATTTGACTACAGTGATATATCCCAGAGAATTTACCAAAGGTATCCAGAATTCTAACTCCTGGAGCGAATATCCCTTTAAATTTTACTAAGGGATATCGCGTAATATCAGAGGACTTATTCTTGACACGTCTCATGGCTATCTTCATCCCCAACAGGGCTTTCACTATGAGGGAAAATAGAGGCAAGAATAGGGCGAGTCGTTCCAGACACATCGCTCTCGATGAGTCACTACTGTACCGCAAATAGTGCGCCTGTCTGCTACCCGAGGCGCTACAGTCATTCTTTGTAGCCTTGTAGGTGATGCAGATACAGTAGTATAGGGAGGGATTCATTATCCTTTAGTCCCAAAAGAGGGTTGGTCCATCAGGATGACATGGCTACCTCACCCAAAAATAGATTTTTCGCTACGCTCAAAATCCGTTTTTTGGGCTCAGGCCATGTCGTCGTGATGGAAGTGTACCAGAGCATTAATGTATCTGTGGATTTCCATTAGTGCCGTTCATCTCGAGCTAAATCTTTCCTCTTCGGTCTTTAGACCTAGAGACACTTGATGTTACCGTTATACATCGATCAGCTGATCATAAAATATGTTGGTGCTTCCTGCCCCCTACAGGGAAGAGTCTGGGTAGACTCGAGGAAAAAACCCGAGGATTGCGAGTTCAGGGTACAATCTAGCAAACAGTTTGTATATTAGTGTCAACATATACGTAAAGCATAGTCTGTACTAGGATGGAAATGGCTTGGGCAGATTACTGTAGCTTTCGGGTCTGTGAAGAGACGGACAGGTATATATATATGTGTAGGAACGCTTTAAACAGTAAAATGAACAGTCTTGTACAACAAGGTCTTACCTGTTTGCCTGGAACACCATGGATCTTAGTTCTAGTATTGACTTAATTATCAAAATAGTCAAGGATGCTCTGACTTATGCATTTAAAGAATTGTTTAAATTACTATTTGAATAAATATTTTGGGCAAAGGAGACGCAAATATTCGTTCTATTGTTTATTACAAAAATAGAAATCATGGTTGTAAACAATTACAATGTATGTTGAATAATTCTACATACAAGCATAAACAGTAATAACAGAATAAAAAAGGGGTTTGCCTGAAAAGGAAAACATTAGCCACTCAAGGGAAACTTGAGGTTTCGTTCTATAATCTGTTGTTACTAAAAAACACTGCATATAAGAATGCCTGGCACTTGTCAGTTTATTATGCTTAATGTCACCTGTATAGGGAGTACAGTCTACAGTGTTATCACTTAAACACAAAACTCAACACGTCTTATGAGTATCATGTACACCCTTCACTCTAAGTCCCAAATAGTGCACTGTTCTTCGCAGGAATCAAGCAGCGAGTTTTATCATACTGCCCACCACCACCACATGAAACTTAATTTCTTGTAATTGCATCGCGTAGTGCTTGAAGAAGACCCTCGAGGACTTCCATCCAGTATAAGTACGAAGACTTTCAAACGACATTGTTTGGAAGAAATTCAGAGACGAGGCAACTTTCCTCGGATCATGACCTGCGGGTGTACTGTCTGGATCTGCGAATGAAGTAGGTGATTTTTGCCCTAATCTGTTACAAGGATAACGTTGAACCAGAAGTCTCTCCCCTGAAAAGCTGACCTCCCTTCAAGTCTGAAGTTCTACGAAGATAGACCTTAAAGCATTCCACTGGGCAGAGGGATGCTTCTTCCTTCAGAGGGCAGATTCTCCAGGGACCCCATCTCTTAGTGGGCAGCTCGTTCTTGGCGAGAAACGTTGGGTCCGGAAAGAGGTTCGGTTCTCCATTGTCTGTGAACTGAATGTGGCCATCATCCCACGAGAGGGCCACTATTTAGCTAACTCTGGCTCCCAAGGCTAATGCAAATAAGAATATCACCTTCTGAGTCAAGTCTTTCAGCGAGCAATCCTCATTGTTCAGGGTTGATGCTAAATGAAGAACTTTGTCCAAAGACCATGAAATAGGCTTAGGAGGAGCTGCGGGCCGAAGTTTTGCGCAGGCTTTAGGGATCTTGTTGAAGATTTCGTTGGAAAAGTCTACCTGGAAGGCGTAAAGTATTGGTCTGGCTAGGGCGGATTTACATGTAGTAATCATATTGGCTGCTAAACCTTGTTAATGAAGATGGATGAATTAGGACAAACAGAAGTCCGTAGAAATCTTCTTAGGTTTCTTCGCCTTGACAAAGGCCACCCATTTTTTCCAGGAAGACTCATATTGTCTTCTTGTTGACTTTGACTTGTACTCTTCTAGGAATTTGATACTGTCCCTAGAAATCCCAAACAGTTTCTTGACCGCTAAGGCAAGAAAATCATGAGATGAAGGTTCTGGGTTTTCACTGATGAAGCTGAGACAGTCAATTTCTGCACTAGCTGAGTCAGAACTGGGTCCGGCAACGGGATCAGTTTCAGTCGTAGTTCCGTTACCAGGGGGAACCAAATGCTGTTGGGCCACTTGTGGGCCACTATTGCTGCCGTCCCCCGAAAGGATCTCGGCTTGTCGAGGACTTTCAGCAGAAGGTTGGTTGGAGGGAATAGGTAGATCTTGGACCATCTGTTCCAATCTATGGACATTGCATCCATCGCTTCCGCTAGAGGATCCTCGTACGGGGCTACATACCGGGGTAGCTTCTTGTTGTCGCTTGTTGCGAAGAGGTATATCTGCAGTCCCGGGACTTTGCGTAAGATGGAGAACGATCTTGCGTCTAGGGACCATTCTGACTCTTATCGGTTTGGTTCTGGATAGAGCGTCCGCTGCCACATTGCGGAACCCTTGAAGTGGACTGCTGACAAATGCCATCTCTTCTTCTCCGCTAATCGGAGGATGGCTAGTATCACTTGATTTACGTGAGGCGATCTCGAGCTCTGTCGATTTAGGCATCTCATTATGACTTTGCTGTCTAGAACCAGACGGATGTGGATTGAGCAGCAGAGTTTGTTTCTTTAGGGAAAGAAAAACTGCCATGGCTTCCAGGAAGTTTATGTGGAAGGTTTTGAAGGGGGGAGACCAGGTTCCTTGGACTTTCCGATGGTGAGAGTGACCTCCCCACACTACTTTTGAGGCATCCGTGTGAATGGCGACTGACGGTGGAGGTGGGTGTAAGGGAACCTTGTTCTTTAGGTTTTTGGCCTCCGACCATGGCTTGAGTAGGGATCGCAGACGATTTGGTGTCGGTCTTTTTAGATCTCTTCGAGCGTTTGATGCGTATTTTCTCCAGACTCCTGATGCATCTTTTAATTGTGCTCTCAATACTGGATCTGTCACTGAGGCGAACTGGAGAGACCCCAACACACACTCCTGTTGCCTTCTTGATATCCTTGCGAATCGAAGAAGGCTTCTGACAAATCGCGCTACAGTATCTCTTTCCGTTTCTGTGATGGAATGGAAAGGCAGTGCGACTGCAAGTTCCAGTGGATGCCGCCCAGCCACTGAAACCCCTCTTAACGAGAGAATGCTTTGATGAAGTCATTGGGCTTCAGTACATCATATCATTCCCGTGCTGAAGGCTTTTGACGGGCAAGAGGGCTCTCGAACTGGGGAATTTCTTTTCCTCAGTTTGACTCTAAATTTCTCTCATTCTTTTTCTATTACCTCTTATTGTTTATTCCTCCTTCATAATTATCAGCTGTCTCCAACCTTGCTGTCAAAACTCTCTTACCCATTTCACTGTCCAGGTTTTTTAGAGGGGACATTGTATCCATGATCAGTTTTTATTTCAAAATCAATTGTGGGAGCTGTGGTGGTCTTGCCAACTGCCCGAAAATGTTTGGACACCTAGGAGTGTCAGTATTCCCATACTGCCACGCGGAACTATCTCGTAGGAAATTTGGCCTTCGGATTCCAGGGGTTGGCTATTTTATAGAGATAGGACTCACGGCATTCTGTTCGGTTTGCCTGCCACTATGATTAGAGTGGGGATGATTGTATTCTTGAAATGCTCTGTCCCATCAAGTGGGTTTGGCATACACTTGAGCCACTCTAATCATAGTGGTACCATCCCTTTGTGGTAGGGTAGGGAGTGGACATTTGGTAAGCAGCTTTCACAGGTGTCATTGGTGGAGAAATTAATTCCAGGAAAGGCTAACGGTGTCTTCTTTGGAATTTCAGACAGTCTTAATTTTTTCTCTTAAACTTTATTTTTTCTCTTAAACTTTATTTTTTTCCATTGTTTTTTTTTTTTTTTTTCATTGTTATTATGACCCCTTCCCTCCCCCTGAAAAAATAACTAATGAGTAAACTTAATATTCCCCGTACCCCTGGATCAAATGGCGAACCCCAGACACCGTTGACGACTTCTGCTTGTTTAAATAGGGAAAGCTCTGTTGACAACCTCGGCAATAAAAAGGATTCCTCCAACAATACTTCTCTGACCAGTGTTGTTAAAGACAATTTATCGGCACTAGTGGAAAATGATGCTTGTAATAACAGTAATACTTTACTCTCTGGTTCTGGCTCATTACCAGATCCAACAAAAAATCTGAAAATTCTCCACTTAAAAAACATACCAATTGGTTGTAGCTATGACATAATTCATGAAGCCTTCTGTAGATTTGGGGCAATCAAATAAATTTTAATGGAGCTTAATGGTAGTAAAGGCTTTTGGGAAGCTTGGGTATCATTATCAAGTTTTGAGATTGCTTTAGAAGCAAATAAAAATTTTGAGAGCATAAAAATTGACAATTGTTTGATTTTTGGGGCTCTGTGATAAAGCACCAAGACACCTAGAGGTATATAAACCAGAAGAATGGATGGAAAAAGAAATAGAGCATAGACTTCCAGAAGTAAGAACCCCCAAGCCCCAAACATGGATAATTGCATCTGGGAAGATAGATAATTATAACTATTATAAGATTAGTAAATTTATACAAAAAAAAAGTTGGTTTAAAGTAAGGATATTAGTAGATACGGTAAGCAATCTGTTTTGATTAATGCAAAATCAGATACTCAACCTCACATGCTTTGTGGCATGAAGATTTCAGAAATTGATCCTATTAAGGATATTAAACCACATATGAGCTTCAGCTATGGTAAAGGAGTAGTTTTTGATAGCGATCTATATGAATTTTCAGAACCAGAAATTCTGGACATGTGCCCTGCTAATGTTTGGAAAGTAAGTAAGATCCCTCAAACAAGCATGGTAGTTTTAACATTTGAAACCCCTGTTATACCAGATCATATAATTATTGAGAATGAAAGAGTACGTGTTCGAGAATATAAACCTAGGCCTTTACAATGCTTTAATTGTTTCAAGTACGGTCACCCTTCCCGGTACTGCAATAATACGAAGATCTGTATTAACTGTTCTTTGTTAGAACATGGCCAATGCAACAGAGATACAACCTGTGCAAACTGTAAAGATAATCATAAATCAAATGATAAAAAGATGTAGAGAATACAAGAAAGAAGAAGCTGCAATCTTGAAAGCAAATGCTGAACATATATGTAGGTTATGCTCGCGCGGTTAAGATGCCAACAAAAGATTATAATCCACTACCCCTTACTACCACAGGGGGACCAGTGGCAGCACCTGGCCCGTCAGGTGCATCTCCCTTAGTGGTAGTAGCCCAGCCATCTGGGTCAAGTGCTCAGCCTATAAAAGCCAGAGCACAAACCTCCAAAGAGGTCAATATGGTTTCCAACACACCAAAAGTATTGTCACCGATAGGAGCATCTCCCCTAGAGGTAGTAGCCCAGCCTTCTGGGTTAAGTGCTCGAACTGTTGAAGTTCTAGCACAATCCTCCAAGGAAGCCGATGTGGCTTCCACCGCCTTGAATGTATTGTCTCAGGCAGAATCTCTACCGGATTTGAAAACAAGATCTTCCAAAGAGGAAAAGGTCCCCATCATCTTCACCTTCATCTAAGTCAGGTAAGTGCCCTACTGCTCATGATCCTAAGGTTGACTCTTATAAAGATCCTAGAAAAAAAGAAAAGAAGAGTGGTGGCCTAGTAAAGCCTTCCATCTCCAGGCCTTACATGGCTTCATCTGAAAAGTCCCAAAAGACAAATGAGACAAAGAAAAATAATAACAAAAGATAATGTCTATCATCCAGTGGAATTGCAGAGGTCTAAGTACTAGCATTGAGCAAATAAAAACTTTAACCATGGACTCAGACACGAAGGTAATTTGCCTACAGGAAACCAAGATCAGTGACAAAACATTTAATCCTGGACTCAATTATCATTTTTGTAGATCCCCTCCTTTGCAAGCTGCAAGAGCTCAAGGTGGTACAGGTTTTATTATTCACAAATCTGTAAAATTTGAAACAATCCCACTCAATACACCACTACAGGCATGTGCAGTTAGAACTCATATCGGGAAAAAAATTACTTTATGCTCGCTATACATTGAACCATCCTTAGAACTTTTCCTCTTAGATCATGCTGGTAATCCAAGAAGGCTTAGACTTTCTGACCTCCAAGACTTGATCAATCAGCTTCCTGCCCCTTTTATTTTAATGGGTGATTTTAATGCAAAGCATACTTTATGGGGTGGAAATGTGTGCGATAGATGGGGTAATCTTGTTGAAGAATTAATCGACAACAATGATGTAATACTAATGAATGGTGGTTCTCCAACTAGGTATGATGTATTCCACAACTCTACATCAGCCATTGATTTGTCAATCTGTTCCTCATCTATTCGATTGGACTACCTTTGGTCAGTAAATGAACACCTACATGGCAGTGACCATTGGCCGCCAATGTTAAATTATGTTCATAATCTTCCCTCTCAGTGTCCACCAAAATGGAAGATAGATGAGGCAGACTGGGCAGCTTATGAAAACTGTTCACACACTGATAAAGAATATGATGAATTTACATCTCCAGTGCATGCCTATCAACATCTTGAAAATATTATTGATGATAATGCTAGCAAGTTTATACCTAAAACATGCGGTTTACCCCATCGCTCTGTAGTTCCTTGGTGGAGTAAAGAATGTGCCAACGCAAGAAAAGTGACCCGAACTTGCATCAGAAGATACTTGAGGACAAACTATTTAGCAGATAGAATAGCATATCTCAGAGCCTGTGCCAAACAAAAAAGAATTTTTAAAAAAGCAAAGAGAGCATCTTGGAAGAAATATATATCTAATATTAATACCAAAACTCCTTCAAAGGAAATATGGGACAAGATTAGAAAACTTCAAGGTAAATTCGTCTCTAAGCCTCTACCAATATTAAGGGAAAATAATAGATATATATCTGACCCCAAAGATTTAGCAGAGGTTCTTGCTAAGCACTTTGCTCATGTATCAAGTGCTGACAACTATTCCCCAGCATTTCAACAAATTAGAGCATCAACATCTGTTGTTCCTCCTGCTTCTTCAAATACTGAAGCTTTTAACCTGCCTTTTAGTATGGAGGAGATGCAAAATGCTATCTCCAGCTCTTCTTTAACTGCCCCAGGTGAGGATGGCATCCGGTATGAAATGATATCACATCTTCCAGTGGATACCAAGGAATTTTTATTAGAAACCTTTAATGGTCTATGGGCTTCCCATACATCTCCTGATTCTTGGCATACTTCAATTGTAATTCCAGGCCACAAGTCTGGTAAAGACCCAGAACTGCCATCTAGTTATAGGCCCATATCCTTGACCAGTTGCATATGCAAACTATTTGAGAGAATGATCAACAACAGACTTGTGTGGTATCTAGAATCAAAAAATCTTTTATCTAACAGACAGTTTGGTTTTAGGAAGAACCGAAGTACTCTAGACCCTTTGCTGATGTTATCAAGGGAAATTTCAAATGCTTTTTCTAACCAAAACCAGGTGGTGGGTGTCTTTTTTGACCTCGAAAAGGCATATGACACCACATGGAGGGGTGGTATTTTAAAGCAATTGGCCTCGTGGGGTATAGGAGGACATATGTTCTCTTTTATTGAAGAATTTTTATCAAACCGCTCAATTAAAGTGAGAGTAGGGTCAGAACTATCTTCATCCTACATGCAAGAAGAAGGTGTCCCCCAAGGCAGCGTATTGAGTGTGACCTTGTTTGCTGTTGCTATTAATAGTCTCATAAGTCACATACCTCCTGGCATACAAGGATCACCATTTGTTGATGACTTTGCAATTTATTGTAGTGGATCATCTGCACTACAAGCATGCCAAAATTTTCAAATTGCAATAAATGCTGCTTCCGCATGGGCAAATTCTCGTGGATTCATGTTTTCTCCTCAGAAGACCAAAGCCAATCGCTTTACTCGTACTCGTAAAAGGGAAGAGATCCCCACCCTTTTCTTAAATGATTGTATTTTGCCATATGAGGATAGTGTCAAGTTTCTTGGAGTCATTTTCGACAAGAAAATGACATTTGGTCCCCATATAAATGACCTATCTATCAGGGTTAAGAAGTCACTGAACATTCTGAAAGTGATATCGCATTTTGATTGGGGTGCTGATAGAACAACTTTGCTTAGAATTTATACATCTTTGTGTCTGAGCAAGTTAGACTATGCATGCCAAATATATGGGTCAGCTACAAAGACTTTACTTGGAAAACTTGATATTGTTCACAATGCTGGGCTTCGCATCTGCACAGGTGCTTATAGAACATCTCCCATTGACAGTCTCTATGTTGATTCTGGCATACCTCCCCTTTCCATTCGCAGAGAGGAGTTGAGTTTGAGGTTTTTAGCTAGGTCCCTTGCTGTGAGAAACAATCCTAACTGTAAATATGTTAGGGCGCCTTAGATCGGGCTCCTAACAGATCTAGAGTGCCTAAGCCTTTGGAAGTACAGCTGAAAAATTATGCTAGAGAAGTAGGCTTGTTAACAGCACAGATAGCAGAGGTAGGATATCCCAAGTCTCCTCATTGGTGTAATCCACCTGTTAAAAGTATGTTTTACGGCAGGAGGGAAAAATACCTTACCTAGTAGGGTAATGAAAAGTGAGTTTTTAAATCATGATGCTCAACATCATGGGAAACATGTTTTTACAGATGGCTCCAAATCGGCTGCAGGAGTTGGAAGTGCAGCTGTGGTGGGGGATATTGTTATTAGAAGGAAACTCCCATCCTCTTGTTCAATTTTTACTGCTGAGCTGTACGCAATAATTCTCGCAGTCCAACATATTTTTAAAAATGGCAACCAAAATAGTTTTTATACAATTTTTACGGATTCCAATAGTGTTTTACTCTCATTAAAACAAATTATGCCAGGCCATCATCTAGTACAAGAGGTGCAGGACTGGTTAGTACTTCTGCAGTCTAGGAAGAGTATCAGTGTTCACTTCTGTTGGGTCCCTGCCCATGTTGGGGTGGATGGGAATGAACAAGTAGATGAGGCAGCAAAGGAAGCTTCAGGGCTAAGTAATCCATCCCCCTTGAGTATTCCTTACAAAGATCTTAAAAGTGAGATTCATCTTTACTGTAAAAATAAGTGGCAAGCTCGATGGTCTGAACTGACCACCAATACAAAATTGAAACAAATCCACCCATTGGTGGGTAAATGGTCATCTTGTAATTCTACAAGTAGAAGGGATACCATTATTATAACTAGGCTGTGTATTGGCCATACACATGCAACGCACAATTATTTAATGAAGAGTGGGGAAGGGAGACAGGCCCCTCTTTGTAATACCTGTCAAGTGACAATGGATGTTAAACATATTTTAGTCGAGTGTCCTGTTTTTAATCTTCAGAGGAGGACACATTTACTCCAGGACAAACCTTTAAGAGATATATTGGGGGAAAACTGTAATACCCTGAACTTGAGAAAATTTATACAAAGTATTGGGTTATATTACGAGCTATAATTGATTTTATTAATTTATATATTTATTTTACCCTTTTAATCCCTATTTATTTCACATCTAGATTTTATTGTATGAAAGTGTTACGATTTGTACTAAAGTTTAAAATGATACTAAATGGTGTGAGTGTACAGATATGATTGAATGATTTTCGTTATATAGCGCTGAATGGCCTTTGATGCCCCAGTGCTTGGCTTAATGCCTAAATCCTATATTCAATTCAATTTATATACTCTATGGTAGGAAAATCACAGGTTCCTTGGATATGTTCACTGGTTAGATTTTCAAGTATTACTCTCTCTGGAAAAATAAGGTTTAGGAAAGTTTGCCTTGAGTGTGAAGGTTGAATGAAAGATATTTTCCTTAATTTTGGCTTTCTGTACTGAGAGAAACTTGCTTATCATTGCAATTGAATTAGCAGTTACAATCTGTGAGTTTGCATAGTTTTGCTCATGACTGTTGTCAATAGTGACTTGCTAATTACTTAGGTCATTGTAATCTTTGGGGTGATTTAACTAGAAGGTATTGGTGACTTGTATAAGATAAAATAATTTAGCCCTTGACATTTTGTTGTGAAACTGCTCCTAGTGTTACTAGTAATGAAAGGAGAGGTAAAGACTAAATTTGTACTCTATTACCTAAGCTTGATAATTCCTTTTGCTTCATTAGCCCCCTTTTGTAAGTCTTTAGCTCTTTTGAAAGGGAACCTTGAATGAATGTTTTTATTTTGTACATTCTTTAGGTGTTATTTTTTGTTAGCCAAGGTTTGCTAAAATTTTGTCTTCACTTTAGTACACTTAACTAAAATCATAAGCGTGATTTTTCAGCTCAATGCAATTTTACAGATTGTAGGTCAGATACTGCAGCTCTCACAAGGTGATACTCTCCTCACAGAATGTAAGTATTTTGGATTTTAAGAAACATTATTTGGCTATTTCTTATGTTTGTTTACATCGTGCAGTGTAATTAAATTTGTAGTTTATATATAACATAATGGATGTTACAACTGACTACAAACCATGTCAAACATTATATGGAAACCGACGTTCAGCTTTTTTCCAGATTAACTATCACTTGCCCGTAAGGAGTATGAATTCTTCAAAGGTATATTGGCTTAAAAAAAATCAAGTGTCTGATTTTCATGTTCTCCAAAGATGACTTGGTTTCATTAGCCAGATGTCTGATGTTCCTTCATCACTACTGATTACACAAGATAAATCAATCTATGGTAAGACATTTTCATAACAATGAATTTTAAAATATTCATGACAATGAAGTTTTATTCATAGTAACTATGAAAAATTTTCAAATACTTTTGTAAAATATTAATTTTGTGAACTATATTATAATTATGTAATAGGGAAAATTTTCTACTATTACTATTAACCAATTGTATAATAGCTACTATTAACCAATTGTATAATAGCTACTATTAACCAATTGTATAATAGCTACTATTAACCAATTGTATAATAGCTACTATTAACCAATTGTATAATAGCTACTATTAACCAATTGTATAATAGCTACTTATTCATCAACCTATCATAAGTTGGTTTTGAGCATAATTACTTTTATTTTGAGCCATCATAACTATGCCTTTTAATTTTATTGCAGATGAAGGTAGTATAGCAAATATACGGTAAAACAATGCTAGAGAAAAGACAAACTGTGGTACAGAAAATGGTAGTAGAGTTTTGAAGGCAGGAGTCTTTATTGTACAAACAGATAGGTGAATGAACTTAGTGAAGTTACCAAATGGATGAAGTGTAACATGAAGCCAATAGAGTTGCCAAATGGATGAAGTGTAACATGCAGCCAGTCCAGTTGTCATAAAAATCCATGAGCAGATTGAAGACATAGTGGAGTTGTCAAATAGATGAAGATCAACATGCAGCCAGTCCAGTTGTCATAAAAATCCATGAGCAGATTGAAGATACAGTGGAGTTGTCAAATAGATGAAGATCAACATGCAGCTAGTCCAGTTGTCATAAAAACCCATGAGCAGATTGAAGACACAGTGGAGTTGTCAAATAGATGAAGATCAACATGCAGCCAGTCCAGTTGTCATAAAAACCCATGAGCAGATTGAAGACATAGTGGAGTTGTCAAATAGATGAAGATCAACATGCAGCCAGTCCAGTTGTCATAAAATCCATGTGGCAGATTGAAAGCATTTAGATAATAACGCTTAAGTTGGTGCCTTACAGAAGAAGATACTACAAAGGGATACCACAAAGAAAGGAAATTCTGGGCCAAATGAAATTTTTATAATTAATGTAGTTTAACTTCCTTAGCCTCCATCTTCTGTAACATTAGGATAAATGTGATATTTCTATGGAAAATAAATTTCATTTAAATATTGTTTTTTTTTTTTATTCCATATTCCATATTTTTTGATTTCTCTAATATTTTAGTTGCATAAATGTAGTTTATATTTAATGCAAAGTATACAATACTATTTGGTAACTACATAGGTACTGCAAAAAGTACAACAAGGTTATTTTTTCACGGTGAAGTATTTCATTCTACAAGAATGAACACAGAGCGTACACAGTAGATTTATACACATCCAAAGTAATCCACACCATCGTGTGTGTATATCCACCATACTCTGATCCAGTGTAGAACATATTCTCACACCTTTAAGACTGCTCATGAGTAGAAGTGACGTAGGACCTGCAAGCACCATAAATAACTAAATAGACTTCAAACACAGGGAAACTTGAAACATGTTCAAAACAAATATTGCCAATAATAGTATGAAAATAAAAAAATGTGCATATATCTCACTCGTCTGAATCATTTGTGATCAAAAGACACCTGCATGCTTTTCTGTATTTAGGACCTAACACATGAACAGGCCCCTTTATCACTAAAGTATTTGTGAACATTGTAGGTTTGAATATGCAGTAAAGAATATGCATGCAGTATAAAATTGATCAATCTTTGGAGATCATCATTTATGCCCAACAATGGACCTGTAGATGAATGAGTTTACAATAATATAAATTGGATGCAGGTGCTCACCATATGGCAATGATTTGAATCGCATATAATGAAACTTTGATACGTAAAGTAATCATGAACATTTTAAGTACGTACACAAATCAATTTCTTCTCAGCAGGGTCGCCATTTTAGATGAGACAGGATTACTTGTATTGGAGATATACTTGAAGCCTTCCATTATAAACTGATGCAGAAATTGTCTTGTATTTCACATCTCCTCTATACTTCAATGGATTAGGCGGTTGACTGCTGCCAACTGTAACACAAAAACAAATTTTTAGTTTCTACAATTAGCCATTAGTCATATGATTCAAACTTCATATAATTCAAACTAAGATTATTTACTGGTTAAAATAGAAGTTTTGTCCATCCAATTCCTGTTCTTTATTGACTAAATCTTCTCTAACTTTAGAGAAATTTATTGCTCAAACACACAACACTACTATCCTTGAAATTAAATTAACTAACTTTCTCTTTTTGTAAAATTATATCAAACATGGCTGAAGATCCTGCTTGTAACTGATGATTGTATATTTATTCACATAATGCCTATTTTAAAATTTATGAGCCTCTAACCATGTGTATAATGTTTTCGGACAAGATCGATTATCTTGGAATGCACATATTTTGGTTTCTAATCATGCTAACTTCACAACAAGCCAAAATTTAGTCATAGGACTAATGAGAAATTTAATTGTTACTTCTTGGAAGCTAACTTTACAGTTTATTAGTTCACAGTCTTCTAAGAAGCCGAATTTAATCTATACGCAAGAAACGCTAAGATTAGAAATAGAGCGTAACAATAGTGTTCAGCCGACACCACTCCAATTAAAGGGCAGGGGGAATAAGTTTCTAAACACTCAAAAGAAAAAGAACTAGAGCTTACTATGAGGAGGATAAAAGCTTTGACATTCTGAATATACATTTTAAATACTGAATCTGATTACACGGACTAATGAAGTAAAAGGTACAGCAATAAGCCAGTAAAGTTACATGGTTAAGAATTTTGGACTCAAATTTGCAAGCTTGAAAAAATTTCATTTATAGAATATTTACAAAGATCACATATGACAGAGACAGTGAAAGATGGAAATGGAACGTTGTTAAAAGGAGAGGAGGCAAGGAAAAGGTGGGCGGAATATTTTGAAAGTTTGCTGAATGTTGAGGATAATAGGGAGGCAGATATAATTGCTGTTCCAGGTGTTGAGGTGCCAGTGATGGGAGATGAGAATGAGAGAGAGATTACAATAGATGAAGTGAGGAGAGCACTAGATGAAACGAGAGTAGGAAAAGCATCTGGTATGGATGGTGTGAAAGCTGAGATGTTGAAGGAAGGGGGTGTGACTGTACTTGAGTGGTTGGTGAGATTGTTTAATATGTGTTTTGTGTTGTCAATGGTACCAGTAGATTGGGTTTGTGCATGTATTGTACCACTATATAAGGGTAAGGGAGATGTGCATGAATGTTGTAATTCAAGAGGTATTAGTTTGTTGAGTGTAGTTGGAAAAGTGTATGGTAGAGTAATGATTAATAGGATTAAGGATAAAACAGAGAATGCAATCTTGGAAGTACAGGGTGGTTTTAGAAGAGGTAGGGTTTGTATGAATCAGATTTTTAGTTAGGCAGATATGCGAGAAATATTTAGCAAAAGGTAAGGAGGTGTATGTTGCGTTTATGGATCTGGAGAAAGCATATGATAGAGTTGATAGGGAAGCAATGTGGAATGTGATGAGGGTATATGGAGTTGGTGGAAGGTTGTTGCAAGCAATGAAAAGTTTCTACAAAGGTAGTAAAGCATGTGTTAGAATAGGAAATGAAGTGAGCGATTGGTTTCCGGTGAGAGTGGGGCTGAGACAGGGATGTGTGATGTCGCCGTGGTTGTTTAACTTGTATGTTGATGGAGTGGTGAGAGAGGTGAATGCTCGAGTGCTTGGACGAGGATTAAAACTGGTAGGCGAGAATGACCATGAATGGGAGGTGAATCAGTTGTTGTTTGCAGATGATACTGTACTGGTAGCAGACACAGAAGAGAAGCTTGACCGACTAGTGACAGAATTTGGAAAGGTGTGTGAGAGAAGGAAGTTGAGAGTTAATGTGGGTAAGAGTAAGGTTATGAGATGTACGAGAAGGGAAGGTGGTGCAAGGTTGAATGTCATGTTGAATGGAGAGTTACTTGAGGAGGTGGATCAGTTTAAGTACTTGAGGTCTGTTGTTGCAGCAAATGGTGGAGTGGAAGCAGATGTACGTCAGAGAGTGAATGAAGGTTGCAAAGTGTTGGGGGCAGTTAAGGGAGTAGTAAAAAATAGAGGGTTGGGCATGAATGTAAAGAGAGTTCTATATGAGAAAGTGATTGTACCAACTGTGATGTATGGATCGGAGCTGTGGGGAATGAAAGTAACGGAGAGACAGAAATTGAATGTGTTTGAGATGAAGTGTCTAAGGTGTATGGCTGGTGTATCTCGAGTAGATAGGGTTAGGAACGAAGTGGTGAGGGAGAGAACGGGTGTAAGAAATGAGTTAGCGGCTAGAGTGGATATGAATGTGTTGAGGTGGTTTGGCCATGTTGAGAGAATGGAAAATGGTTGTCTGCTAAAGAAGGTGATGAATGCAAGAGTTGATGGGAGAAGTACAAGAGGAAGGCCAAGGTTTGGGTGGATGGATGGTGTGAAGAAAGCTCTGGGTGATAGGAGGATAGATGCGAGCGAGGCAAGAGAGCGTGCTAGAAATAGGAATGAATGGCGAGCGATTGTGACGCAGTTCCAGTAGGCCCTGCTGCTTCCTCCGGTGCCTTAGATGACCGCGGAGGTAGCAGCAGTAGGGGAGTCAGCATTATGAAGCTTCATCTGTGGTGGAAATGTGGGAGGTTGGGCTGTGGCACCCTAGCAGTACCAGCTGAACTCGGTTGAGTCCCTGATTAGGCTGAAGGAACATAAGAGAGTAGAGGTCCCCTTTTTGTTTTGTTTCATTGTTGGTGTCGGCTAGCCCCCAAAATTGGGGGAAGTGCCTTGGTATATGGATGGATGGACATATGACAGAATAGAAAGCCAGCTAGATTTTATTTACCCAAGAAAGCTAAAAATCATATTCTAGAAAGTAATCTGTCAGGCAACTAATTTTGTAAGCTTTCAGAAAAATAAAAATACTGTGTTGTAGGTATGAAACTTATCTACGAAAATATTCTGAAAATCTAAGAATGAACGATAAAAATGCAGTTTAACATACAGCACTTCATACAGCAAGATAAATTCTTAGAGCCAATAAAATAACAAGTTTATTGGGGGATAATTTCGGTACATATATAGTTATACGCTAAATCAAGTAAACTTTTACATAATTAAATTTCAAGGAATAATTATCATACCCAAGCAATAAAAGTTACTTTAACTTAGAAAAGACATCCCTTAAAAAATTCCCAAACAATATGACTAACAATTTACTCAATCTTTAAAAACTGACAAAGTACACCCAAGTGACAAACTATTTACTATACTGTAAATCTCTTAGATTAAATGCAACTACACCAAAGATATAAAAAAATTATTTGCCACTAAGCTCTCATTTGGATCCAGTTTTCTAAAACATACTTTGCAGTGCTGGTAAATGAAATTTACAAAGAAAATAATTATATATTTCATTCTAAACATTATGTATGGTGAATGGGAAAAAGCATGAGCGAAACCTATTTGCAAAAAAAAAAAAAAACTTTGAGAAACAAAAGGGAAGTGTATGCAGAAATTAAATGGAAATACTAAAGTTCAACAGAACAAATTGGATAATGGCAGCCATGTTCTGAAAACCTACCGAGAAAAAAAAAAAAAAAAAAAGTATGAACTAAAGAAATTTCAAGTGACCATAGGGCCGTTAGGGGGATCTGGCACCTGCAATTAAAAGAACACTGGGAGGAGGAAAAAGAGTGAAAGCTCAGGACCATCAAGAACAAGAGCATTTGTTAAAGGCAACAAGAAACCCAGTCACTGATAGATCCTGAATAGATGAAAACAAAATATGCATAAGCTGGGACTGTGAAGAAAATTTATGGAAGCTCAAAATAGCAAACAGGGATGGACCAATATAACATGCATAAAGAAGATTCATTACTGGAGCATATGAAATGTAAGGAGTAATCAATTACTGTACAGGATTAACCCAACAATGGAGGAGATCTCTATAATGAAGGAATGTTTTACCCTGTTTGTTTATTAATCTTGAAAAGGTACTGGATTTCACAAGAGTAACAAGACTAGCAATCTGACGGGCATAATGAAGGGATATGGTACTAGAAGACCTAACTACTGATAGTAATAAATTGTAAAAAAATGTATAAAGATCAAGCAGAGAGCAAGTCTTAAAAGATTCCAAGAAAGTCAAAATCTTTTAAAGGATGGGAACTTATTTATGAACAACAAAGCTCAAAATGAGAAATCCAATCAGGAATGAATGAATGAATGATTTAAAGTTTTCAGGCATCCTTGCATGAATGGATGCTGTACTTGCAGAATTTCCACGGTCATCATCACTGATACCTGCTGCCGAAATATCTTTAAGCCTATTTGCACATCTCAGCCTAGTCTGCCTAGCCCTAAGCCGTGCACGATCTGCTTGTTCCAAGTAATTTTCTAATTCCTCGGGTTCGAGTAGCATTTCTAATTTATCCTGCACTTCTTCTAGTTTAAAGAGTCTTTTATCCATCTCTTCTAGAGCTTCTATTAAATCGCTTGAGGTAGGAGGTGGGTCTCGTACTAGTAAGTCCTCTATTCTATTACTAACTCTAGTCACCCAGCCCTCAGCCGCTGCCTTTGCCCTATGTAACTGCTCCATTCTAACTATATCACTGGGTGCAGTTTCTAAAAAGTTACTGATAGTTCTTACCGGGTACTAATAGTTCTAATCCCGGGTCTGGGCACCAAATGACCACTATGGGGACATTACTAGAATCACTAAAGGTATAGACAGTAACTTTCAAGGGTTGAATCAGACGCGGCTCCTTCTCTTTTATTTCCTCTCCGAAAACCACAAACTTTACAAACAATAACATTTAAAATCATCAGAGAAAATAACGTTCACTGATCTCAAATAAACTAAGAATAATGTCTTATAATTTATGTATACTATTTAGCAATTAATTAAGGATCAAATCATTAAAATATATAGAAATAAATACAAGAAACTGTGAGCGAAATAATTTTGGAACGCCAACTTAAAAAACTACTAAAAGAAAACGGTTAACAGCAAATTACTAAAGGCATGACTAAAATGAATGACTAATTTTGCACAACATGATATTAATATTTGACAGAAAGCAAGTCTTAAAAGATTCCAAGAAAGTCAAAATCTTTTAAAGGATGGGAACTTATTTATGAACAACAAAGCTCAAAATGAGAAATCCAATCAGGAATGAATGAATGAATGATTTAAAGTTTTCAGGCATCCTGATCCAATCAGGAAAATGACTTCTGATGCTGGAGATGAAGGTGTAGGGATGAACCTAAATACTTTGAGCATATGTGACAGTTGACAACACTAACAAAAAGTCAGGATTGCTAATATTGCTAAATATAGTCATTGTCAGGTATTTCCTAAGCCAATATCAAAGGGAGAAAAATAGCGAAAATAGGGGAGGAAGCTCAGGGTACGGGTATATTGAGGTGGAAGGACAAGTCAGAAAATAAATATAACACCTGAAGGAGTACTGTACCAATTTTTAAGCAAGAATAGAAAGGATAATGTGTTACAAAAGCAGCAGCACCAGCTTGGTGCAAGGGCATTAAGGTAACAATCATAGGCAAATAAAGCACCTCATCATATTGAATTCATGATTTGTACACAAGACCTATACAACTAGGTAGAGAAGAAGACTATTACCTTTCAATGGAGAAAACTTTGTACATGTTTGACTACAAACTGCTTAGATTCATAACTGTATTGTACAGGAAAGATATAACAGATAAATGTGCTTTAAAAAGGGTATTCATAAGCTGGAAAACATTACACCAAGATGGTACAAGCTTATGATGGCAGGGGGAGCAGAATACTTAACCAGGATCCAATAGAAAAAGGCAGTAGAACAAGAACCAATGGATAGGTTCAAACAATTGTGACAGCATACATAAAGACACGGACTATATGAAAATTCAGGAAGAAAGTATACAAGACAAGAGGAGTGAGAAGTTACTATATCTCTAATCCAAAAAGAATGTTTATAATAATTGATATAAGATAGCTTGGTTATGGGCAAAAAAAAAAATTTCTATTTTAAAACTAATCCAACATAGTAAATTTCCTCTTTTTAATGCAAGAGCCTAAGGTTCTTGAAATACTAGGCCTTACCAATCCCAGACTTAAAAAAAGTTTCAAATCTCAAAGCTAAGCAGTAGAGAGAAATAGTCTCCAAAAACAATCCACGGTCTATCAACATCCATGTAGTTAGTACAAAATGGTATCCTGAAAAGTGCTATATTACACTAAGTATCAAATGGGAAAGTTATAACATATTTTAAGAAAACAAGTCCCTGTATGACTCTTGACAACTAGTCGATAAATTGCCCCACAAAGGCCAGCCTTATGACTTGAGAATACTAACTCAGTAGTTTGTTAAACTACCTAATAATATAACACTCAACAGCAAAAAAATTAGCAATGAGAAAGTGCAACCAAAAACATCAGCTATATATAAGAAAAAGTAAGGACTTTTCTTTTTGGAAAAGGCTACAAAAATTAAAAAGAAACTACAGTACTAATCAAAATCACTTCAGGAGAGAATGAAAAATCTGAGAAATGGATCTCAACACATCCCGGTGAAAAAATTACAAAATAACAAATAAGAAAAAAGAACTTTACTGCCAATTGTTGAAGTGTGCAGTAGAAAAGGACCAGATCATGGATGGAATGGTGAAAATTACGATAAGAAAATGAATTGCTAACACTTTCCTACAAGAATTTACGAGAAATTGACAATATAAAAGCAATTACTGATTATGAATTGTCACAGTAAATACAACAGATTTTAACTAATATATTTGATAATTGGACTTTTTTTCCCTTAAAAAATCATACCTGTGCATTGACAATGTAAATTGTAGGTAAAATAGTCAGTCAAAACAAAGATTGAAAATCAACCTTTGATATTCTAACAAGACATACCTTGTACTCAAAAGTTCCTTAATATCAATAAGGAAACAATGTCTGGAGTTAGATGTACGCATATTGGAGGGTAAAAAGTCTCTCTGAAGATCCAGATAGGAAAAATTTTCCTCAAGCTTCCAATACTTAAGAACTCCAAAACCAAATGCTGTAGTAGATTTTGATTTGACAAGTGACCAGTCATGAAGTTCCTGTAATAAACAAGATTGTTAAAAACATCACTTTTCGCTTTATTAAAATTATAAAATACAGTAAGGGATAAAATTAAAATTAAAAATCATTCAAATTAAAAGACAAATACTTAGCTCAAAATTATCATCTATATCAATATAATTCAATAACAAAAAAGGTAGCGTTTGTATTTCACTATAAACCTAACAGAGGATTTCTTGACTAGCTGACTGGTGAAAAGGATGAGAAAAATATTTGAGAAAGATTAAAAAAAGAACAAACCTTTTGCCAAAAAGAAAAATATCTACCACTTCAGTTACAATATAAATCATCAACTTGAAATATAATTGACTTTACAATATAAAAAACAATCTAAGCTTATGAATCCTTTTCAGAGAATTATTTTTACCCTTCTAATTAACTTATAACCATTCAATAAATTAGGTAATTTGTCCATTTTTGACTATTCAGGAAAACATTTAGTCAAAACTTTAAATTAATTACTCACCTAATGTAGTCTATTGAAAAGACATTAAAATATTTCAATAGTAGTTTTCAAAGTATGGTGCGATCTCAAGAATAAAGTGTCTTGGTTATGAAATTAATGTGTACTGTATAGGGCAAGAGAAAAGCCTCCAAGCTGGAGGAGGAGGATTTAAATCACTAACTGCAGCAGAAGGAAGGAAAATGTCCTGTAAAGCCATTTGAATGAGAAAAAAATGGTAAAACAACAAGGTAGATTGTATACTTGATTTAAGATAAATAGAAAAACGTAAGTTGAACAGAAACATAATGAAGAACTTAAGTATGAAGCAGAAATTTGAGAAATGGAGATTGTTTATGAAAAGCGAAGCTTAAACAGAGAGGAAAAAAAAAAAAAAAAATGACCATGGAAGAAAATGACTGAGTGGATGGTATTAATGAAGGTGTGGCAATGATCCTAACCATTTTGTAGCATGTGTAACAAGTTGCTGATATTGATAGAAATTCAGAATTGCAAAATATAGTAGTATAGTAGTCAGGTATTTCTCAAGTTAATATTGAAGGGAAAAATGGTGAAGGTAGGAGGATGGAAGGTGCAGTGGCAAGCCCATTTTGAGATATTAGGGTAAGTTGGAGACTACATACATACAACACCTATAGGAGCACTGATTTTGAAAAGGGTATTGAAAGGACTGTGTACTACAAAAGCAGCAGTGTGGATGAAGGGCACTAAGGTAACAGCCATGGGCAAAGACAGCGCCCCATCAATAAAAGCAACAAATTTATGAATGGTGTACAAGAGCTGTACAAATAGCTATAGCATGCGACTAGCATTTTTAATGGAGATGGATTTGTACATGTTTGACTACAAAAATGTTAGGATTCATAACTGTATTGCCCTAGAAAAAAATTACAAATACAGTTGTTAAAAAGAAGGTACTGTATTCATAAGATGGAAAACATAATACCATGATAATTTCAGAATCTAAAGGAAAGGAGAGCAGGATACTTGGCAAGGATACAAGAGAATCAAGTAGCAGAACAAGAACCTATGAATCTCAAAAAAATGTAAGAGGACATACGTTGAGACTTGAACAATATAAAAATTAAGGTATTGCGAGGACAAGACATGAGTTGAGAACTTACTTCCCTGTAGAAGGATAATTCAAAAAGCATATTAATAATAACTGATATCAGACAGTTTGAATATTGGCATGGATTAACAAATTTCTACAACTAACCAAATCTTACCAATAAAGGGATTTTGACGAAGGAAAAATCTATTTCTGGGAAGAGGCCTGTGACGCCCGGTGAGAAAGGTCCTTCCTTATACCTTTCCTAATATAAATCTTCCAAATATACTAGAGAAAGATAAAAGCATGGAATGCAGAGGTTACAACCCTCGCGCGAACACCTTGTAGGTGTCGTGTATTAAACAAAGGCGTGTGTAAACCACTATTCACAGGTTGTCTTCCATTTAGATAATCCCTTCATCAATGGGGAGGGCCGTGACAGGCCCTAGATAACATGGTTGAACTCCCCAACGACACCTACCACACGCGCCCTCTAGGACATCCTTCTGCAAGAACATATGGCTTGGCAAGGAAAAAGAGGGGTGGGGTCCGTATCAAATAACCGGGAAGGGTTTCACCGGGCGTCACAGGCCTCTTCCCAGAAATAGATTTTTCCTTCGTCAAAATCCCTTTTCTGGGGGGCCTGTGACGGCCGGTGAGAATGTACCAGAGAATGCCTTCCAAGCCCAATAAATTAATAACATAATAAGGAGAAAACAAACACCATGTAAGGCAATAATATAATACTGTAAGTAAACATAAATCATAAACTAGCCATTGGCATAGGGGATGTAATGCTAAAATAATATGAGGACCAGGGATCACCTGAGTGTCCCGTCGTGAAAGGAATCAACCTTACATGTCTAAGCATATCTAAACTTTACAGGAATGGTAATTACAATAACAGTTAAATCATAACAATTAAACATGGCAAAATAACTTAGGGCTAACGAACCACCCAGGAGAGTGGCGACGTGGTGTGAGAGGTGGTCAGGAGGGAGGAGAGAAGAGATGGAATAAAGAAATAATCAGAGATTAATGGGGGGAGATAAGACTCCCCGCTGCAACCGTAGGGTATTTAAGGGCCTGTAAGTTCTTTAGATAGTGGCGTTTGAAAACCATAGGAGATTTCCAACCCGTGTATTTTTTAAGGTCATCAAAGTCCATGTTCTGGAAGTAATTGATAAAGGTAGCTATTGACCGTATATCATGAGCATGGGGAAATGATTCCGGGTTAGCATGTTTAATGAAGTAGAGGATTTGTTGTCTGATACCTTGAATGGTCAAAGTACCACCTTGTTCCCTGATAAATAAGGGGCCAGACGAGTGGGTGGCAGATCTAGCTAAAAAGGTCCTGAGAGTAGTGACTGGACACAGCGAAGGATCCTGGGGAAGAGAGATGATCTTCCAAGGGGACCACCTATTTTGCGGGTCCTCATTTTTTGCTAGGAAAGCTCTGTCTGGGGTAAGCAGTACTTCGCCTGTAGGGAGGAAATCTATGTTTTCCGGGTTACGTGAGAGCGCTGCTAGTTCTGAGATTCTAGCACCTGAGGCCATAGCTGATAGAAATAACGTCTTCCTAAGCACAGTGATATAATAGCAGGACTCGTTGTCAGTGTCCGACGCGAGTTTGAGGACATTGTTCAGAGACCAAGAGACTTTTTGTGGCCGATCCAACGGCCGAAGCCTAGCACATGCTTTTGGAATAGATGAGAAATAGGAATCAGCTAGATTAATGTTAAACCCAACCAGGAATATCTTCTTCAAAGCTGACTTGATGGTAGTTATAGTGCTAGCTGCCAAGCCCTTGTCAAATAAGAACCTAAAGAACGAGATGGCTAAATTCGGAGTCATACGAGTGTGGTCTGAATTCTTTAAGAAACCTGCTAATTTCTTAACAGCCGAATCATATTGACGAATTGTCGAGTCCCTTTTGTCCGCTTCGATGAAGAGAACGTTTTCCGGGTCAATGTTTGCGTCTTTATGAGCTGCAAACTTCATGAAGTCCACAAAGTTAGGGTTTTGGCTATCCTTGAGGAATCTGACACAGTCTGTGTTTGAATTACTTGGGTTAGTTTGGGGAATGGAATCCGGAAGGGTCGGAGTTTCAGCTCGAGGAGGAGAGGAAACCAACTGCTCTTTGGCCAGTGAGGTGCTACTAAGGCCACTGTCCCCCGGAAGGAGCGTAGTTTGTGCAATACTTTCATTAGAAGATTCACTGGTGGAAATAGGTAAATCTTCCTCCAATGGTTCCAATCCAGGGTTAATGCGTCTATGGCATAAGCCTGAGGGTCCATGTTTGGTGTCACATAACAAGGAAGTTTGTGATTCATCTGAGTTGCGAATAGATCTACCTGAAGGCCCGGAACCAGCCTGAGTATCCACTGGAATGAAATTATGTCCAGAGACCATTCTGATTCCAGTGGTTTCATCCTGGATAGTGAGTCCGCTATCACATTCTGGACTCCCGCTAGGTGGGTTGCTGACAGGAACCAGTTCTTTTCTGCTGCCAAGGTGAAGATAGTGACCAGGATCTGATTCAGGTTGGGCGACTTGGATCCTCCTCTGTTGATGCAGTGTACTACGGCTGTGCTGTCTGACACTACTCTGATGTGGGTCGACCTCGGAGGAGAGAGCCTCTTCAGGGTCAAGAACACTGCCATGGCTTCGAGAACATTGATGTGGAAGTGTTTCATGGCGGGTGACCAAGAGCCCTGAAACATCTGACGTTCGTAGTAACCCCCCCATCCACTCAGAGACGCGTCTGTATGAATTGTCACTTGTGGGGGTGGGAATTGAAGAGGAACCGATTTGGAAAGGTTCTTCGATTCGGACCATGGCTGTAATCTCATTTTCAAGACAGAGGGGATTTTCGAGACCTTGTCTCTTAAAGGTACTGTGGCTCTCTTTCTCCAAACTCGATTGATGTCTTTGAGTTTGGCTTTCAATAGGCGATCTGTTACTGAGGCGAATTGCAGAAGGCCGAGGATTCTTTCTAAGGCTCTTCTGGACACCTGCCTGTGTTTTAGAAAATTCTTGACCTTGGAAGCTATTTCTCTTACCTTTTTGGGAGGTAGAACCAGCTTGTGCCGTGCAAGGTCCCACTGTATGCCTAACCATTCGAAGCGGTCTGATGGAAGTAGGCGGGATTTTTGGAGATTGACCCGAAATCCCAGGTTGGCGAGAAAACGAAGTACTTTCTTCGTAGCTCTGTTGCACTCCAGGGCTGACCGAGCCCAAATAAGCCAATCGTCCAGATAAGCAACGATCTGAATCCCTTGGTTCCTGAGTTGTTCTAGCACCGTCTCTCCCAGTTTCGTGAATATCCTGGGTGCAATGTTGAGGCCGAAGGGCATGACTTTGAATGCAAAGGCTTTCCTGCCTAGACGGAAACCTAGGTAAGGAGAGAAGTTTCGAGCTATTGGTACGTGATAATAGGCGTCGGTAAGATCGATAGAGGTGGTGACGGCCCCACGGGGAAGCAGGGTACGTACCTGAGAGATGGTCAACATCCGGAACTTGTCGCAGAGGATGTAAGAATTTAGCTTTGACAAGTCCAGGACCACTCTCAATGCCGACGAGCCTTTCTTCGGAACTGTGAACAGGCGGCCTTGGAACTTCAGCGATCGAACCCGTTTGATTGCTTTTTTCTGTAGTAACTCGGTGGTGTACTCTCTCAGAATGGATGTGGGTCTCTGGAAGAAGGTCACTGGTGGAGGAGGGGAACCTTGTGACCATTTCCACCCCAAGCCTTTGGAGACTATGCTGTGAGCCCACGGACTGAAGGTCCAACGGTCTCGAAAGTGGTAAAGTCTCCCCCCTACCGGAACTATATCATTGCGAGGGAGTGAATCTAGGTTCTTTCCCTCCTCGAGAACCCCTTGTCCTAGGTCCGCCTCGTTGACGGAACTGTCCTCTAGCCCTGTAGCTACCTCTCTGGTGTCCACGAAAGGGACCTGAGGGTCCGTAGCTAGGGATGTATGCGGGTGAGGGCATCCAAACGGGGTTGGGTTGGGTACCTGGGGGAGCAGTGAGGTAGACCACCTGTTGAGGGTGTTTCGGCTGTAGAGGAGACGAAGCAGTGGGAGACTGTGAAGACGAGTGGGCAATCGACGATTGTTGGTAGTGACCTCGGCTCGTCTTGTAAGGGGCAAACCTCTGTTTCTTCCTGAAGAAGTTTTGTTTTTGCCCTTCAACCCTCTTTTTGGCAGTGAGGCCCCACCTCACTTGCAAATTTTGATTTGCTCTCGCAGCGTCTTGTAGTACCTTGTTCACCTCCTCCTGAGGAAAAAGGTTCTTACCCCAGCAGGGGGAAGCTATCAGCCTATTCGGTTCATGCCTGATCGTGGCCTCAGAAAGAACGTGCTTCCTGCAACTAACCCGAGCCGAACAAAACTCGTGTAAGTCGATTTGGAAGGACAGAGACAGGTTCTTTGTGAATACCCGGAACATGGTCTCGGTCGGGTAAAGTGAGGTTAGGGACTCCACGGAGGTAATGGAGTGGAGAGACCTAGCCAACCTATTCCGTGCCTCAAACTCAGTCTTGAGAAGAATATCTGGTAATTTAGGAAGCTTCTCGGAGAACAGATTAGAGGCACAGTCTGGGTCTAACTTCCCTACTGTGAAAGTAGCGGGGGCATCATCCCAGATAGTAACGGTACTCGGAATGAGCATGGAGGTGGGATCGGTCTCTTTAAGAGCTGGCATGGCAGAACCTTCTTTGATAGCCTGAAAAGTAAGAGCTGCCACTTTATCTGTAATAGGCAAGGTAATACCTGGAGAAGCTGTAAATATGGTGTAGGCTCCTTTGTGTGGGGTGAGCTTGGAATTAGTGCAACCCCAGTCTGACAACGTCCTGGCCCAGAAAGATTGGGCCTGCTCTTTAGGGAATATTACCGTTTCCTTCGGTACCTTGTCTAACCTAACCAAGGCATGTTCTTTCAATCGGACGAAGCCGTTGAATGGGAATTCTAGTCCCGGAGGGTAAAATTCTAAGTCCTCTAGAGGACGGGTGCCTATGCCCTCTAGAGTTATGGCACCATCAATATATGGAGCATGTAAGGCAAACCTCCAAGGGTTGTTTTTCTCGAAGGGAGGTAACTTCGATGCGTCCGGGGCTGAAGGAGGGGGCATCTGAGTTCCGGAACGGATGAGACTTGCCACCATATCTTTGAGCTCCGTCATAGCTCCTCGGTCTGCCCTAGACTGTTGAAGATATTGTTGTATCTGCTCTTTCACAATATCCCTGACCATGGCGGCGGATAAAGGGGGCTCCCGAGCTTGATCCTCTAACGAAGCCCTGGACTTAGTAGACTTTGACTTCTTAGGAGTCACGGTTTTAGGTATAGCAATATGAACATCAGGATCCTTTGAGGGTCCCGGAACCGGTGACACTGATAATGGCAAAGCTGAAGGCTTAAAGGTACGTAGTGGCTTCACCTTGGGTCGTACAGGAATGGAGGAACCTAGAGGAGAAGCCGTAGGTTTATCAAAGCCGTGAAAGGAAGTAGAAGAGGAAGGAGTGTGGGGTGAAAGGGGGTCCACCAACTCAACACCACCTACCTGCTCATCCATGGGTTCCTCGTCCAGACCTAGGTAGGGCTCGGCCTCCGTCACTAAAACCTCTTCCTCAGTTAGAATGGTTTCTCTAATCACTTCAATTAACGGGGCCGCTGTCTCCGGTGGAACTGCTGCAGTAGTAGAGCCTGGGAATAGGCGAGAAGCCATGTCTCCATCAAGAAGATAGGGTGCGCCAGCAGGCGCATTCCTCCCAAACCCTGACACCCAAGGCCGGAGAGTAGCTCTCGCCTCCCTGAGAGATTCATCATCAGCCTGAAAGAGGAGAGGGAATTAATGATGAAGTCAAAACTGAAGTCAATATACAAAGAGCAATTAATTCTTCGCAAAGAATATTAACAGGGACACTAGAACCAACTTACCTCCTCGCTCAGGAGTAGGGCTGACAGCCCATAGCAGAGCATGCATGCCTCCGGAAACCATATCGTATAGGGGGCTTGTCCCGGTTCCCGAGAGAAGGATATGGCGCAATGGGCATGGGCCCGGCATAGATCATGGCCCATGGGATCAGTAAAGGCAGCGGAGCAGCCCCTGGCAGTGCAGCGGACTTTCTGTAAAAAGAAAGAAGACATAAGTCTGGATGTTCCTTGAGATTCTTGTCATTGACTTATGAATCAGAAACACTTAAATCTTAATTAATGTGTGAGTATGGTAGTAGCTAACACCTTAATAAAATAAGAAATTATAATAGAAAACCAGTAACCACATAGCATGAATCTCTAAACTTCATCGATATCACACTGTTAACTCCGGTTCTGGACTCCTGCTTGATCTCTGTTTTTACCGGAGGTCCGGTAGCAAAGGCCCGTCATCGTGATATCGTGACCGTCTCCGGTACGATAACATTATCCTCAATGAATGAGTTATCTCCAGTGAAGCCGGAGATACGATGAAAACGGGGGCCTTAACTGTGTAATTGTGATCAAACATGACAAAGGTTCGTGTGTAAAAGGCTTCAGCCGGAGTCCGAGTGCCGGATTTCACCGTTGCACTCCAAAAATCTGCTCCGGAACGATAACTAGTTCTCACCCAATGAGTATCCATTATAGCGGAGCATAACTCAAGGCGGAGCCAAGCATAACTCAAGGCGGAGCTAAGGGTGTCGGTATAAAACGACCCCAATTAATGACTCATACACTAACGTACCTAATAATAGTGTTAGCTATATTAACAGTAACCACATCAATAAGTCGTTTATAATATTAAACGTACTATCATCAATTCTGATACTGAGAAGAGGCCTGAATAACCCGTGATCGTATAAAAACGGAGAACGGGAAATTCACCTCTCTTACTCAAAGAAAACGAGAGAAAGGATAACTCATACCTGTAGAACAGGAAACGAGCACTCTATGCTTTCGCTCTCAAGGTTACATATTAAAAATTAACATCACACAATAAATAAGAAAATTAATAAAATTGATTGCTTTTCTTAGTAATAGTAATAACGAAGAATAACGACAACGTAACAAAAAAACAAGGATATAGTCTAAAACGAACCCTCCAGGAGGGTACAAATTAACAGACTAAATCGCTAAGCTTTAAATCGTTACTATGCTTTAAAACGCTATCTTAAATCGCTATTCTTCGTAGGTCCAAATTGGACTTGCAAGCAAATAAATACCATAGTAAAAATTAATAATAATTAATGATAACATACAAGGCCATAAAACGTAAGTGATATAACCTATCTGACAGAGTACCAGATGGGCAAAATTAACTAGAAAATTTACCGAAGCGAACATACCCAAAATGGCTGCCGATATCTCGGCAGGACAATCGCTTCCAAAACTAAAAACCACCATAATGGAAATAGAACAAATGCCCGGTACTGCCAAAAGCTGCCAAAACAAACTATGGTACTTAACATTGGTAAGGGTGAAGTAACAACGTCAGTCATGTTGAAATAACGAGAAATTCTTCGAAAAAACACTGTGCCCAAAAAAACTATGCTTGCTTCAAGTCCAATTAAAGAAGGATGTCCTAGAGGGCGCGCGTGGTAGGTGTCGTTGGGGAGTTCAACCATGTTATCTAGGGCCTGTCACGGCCCTCCCCATTGATGAAGGGATTATCTAAATGGAAGACAACCTGTGAATAGTGGTTTACACACGCCTTTGTTTAATACACGACACCTACAAGGTGTTCGCGCGAGGGTTGTAACCTCTGCATTCCATGCTTTTATCTTTCTCTAGTATATTTGGAAGATTTATATTAGGAAAGGTATAAGGAAGGACCTTTCTCACCGGCCGTCACAGGCCCCCCAGAAAAGGGATTTTGACGAAGGAAAAATCTATTTCTGGGCGAGAGACCCGTGTCGCCCAGTGAACGTCTCAATCCAGCCAGGAATCTCCATATCAGACTGGTTCTCAACAGTGCAGTCATAGTACACTGCCTCAACAGAGAGGGCTCCTGATCAGCCCGTATAAACCACATCATGTAGAAGTTTTTCCCTATGGCGGCAATGCACAAGTGGCACCTGTCACCTGGACCCTCAGGCTTATGCCACGGACTATGATTCTAGATTGGAATACCTGGAAGACGATTTATCTGTTTCCTCCGGTGAATCTCCTGCTGAAAGTTCTGCACAAACTCAGATCCGTCAAAGGTCAAGTGGCTCTCGTAGCCCCCAACTGGCCCAAGAGCAATTGGTTCCCCTTGTTACTAGAACTAGGTCTCCGCCCCCAGCGGATTCCCAATCCGGTGTTAACAAAGACAGTGCAAACTCACAATGTGTTCGCTTCCTCAAGGATTCTGAATGCCCTAACTTTATCGACATCATTAAGTTCGCAGCCCAACGTGGTGCAAACATTGATCCTTTGAATACTATTTTCCTGGAATCTGACAAAAGGGACTCTACTCTCCGTCAATATGACTCAGCTGTCAAGAAACTAGCTAAGTTCTTGAAAGAGTCCCTAGTTGAGACAATGACGATGAACCTAACTGACATTCTTCAGGACTCTCTTCGAATCTGGCCTGGCAGCCAATACCATTACTACAATCAAGTCAGACTTGAAAAAGATCTTCCATATTGGTTTTGACATTGATCTAACGGATTCATATTTCTCATCCAAATCTTACCAATTAACTCCTTTTAATGCAAGAACATGTGGATCTAGAAACACTAGGCCTTCCCAATCCAAAACTTGCAAAAGTCTCAAAGCTTGAAGGCTGTAGTTGTATATGTCAAGTGACAATGGGAGAGAAATCCCAAAGCTAAGCAGTTGAAAGAAATGACAAACTTGTAACAGAGTTTGTATTTTTCCTAACATACAAACCCGAATTCTTTACTATGGGAGATATTCTAGCGCGAGCTGGAAAATATGGCAGAAAAACCTTAACAAGGTCGTTAACTACCGGACAGGTAATTACCCACCTGTCAGTGGTGGGGGACCGCCGGTCGGTAGCTGCTGTTTACCTTCAATCGGATTCTAGCTAGGACTATCCTAGGGGGGCGGTGGAGGGAAGATTTGTGTAAAGAATTCGGGTTTGTATGTTAGGAAAAATACAAACTCTTGTTATAAGTTTGTCATTTGTTCCTACACTAAATACAAACCCTTATTTTTTACTATAGGAGACTTCGTCTTGAGGCCAGGGTGGCCAAGGAGTTCCCTATCTCTAGGGAAGATAGTCCTCAGACTAGACTCTTATGAAGCCACAATCTTCTGTTATCTTCTTTCTATGTAGATCCCCAGAATCTCAGTACGACTGAAGGCTTGCAAATTCATGGAAACAAATGTTTCAGGATGAAGTGGGTCAGGAACATTCGACTCCGACCCTTTCAAACTTAGGATTCCCCCGACCTTGCAAAGGGGAAACCTCGTGACCACGAGTATAAGTTATACTCTGTGAGAGGAATCAGATGAGCATCATACCTTATTTCCATTGGCGAGTCCAGCTGAAACTGGATACAGGCTAGGATCCCCAGATGTGGGGGCGAAGGAGACGAAGAAGATTGATGAATGTCCTTCTTAAAACCTAGTGTAACCTAGAATCCTCAACCAATGGTTACTGTCCCCTGAAAGGGCGTAAGGTAGTTACAGTACCTGATGACCTGTCACAATAGGCCCTATAGAAAGGGTGTCCAGAGACCTATGTGCCACGTCGCTCAAATAGTGAGCAGTGAATGTAGATTGGCGTTTCCAGACCCCAACACTAAAGACTTGGGAGACTGAGAAATTTCTCTTAAATGCCAGAGAGGCAGCCACTCCCTTAACTTGATGGGCTCTGGGTTGCACTGCCTCTGGGTCTCTGTGAAAAGACCTCGCAATAACTTTCTTGACCCAAAAAGATATGGTGTTGCGAGAGATTCTATTCTTTACCCTGTTGGTACAAGGAAGAGATGACGGAGATGTGGTCTGATAAGTCTGGTGCGCTTCAGATATGTTTTCGACGCCCTGACTGGGTATATTAACAACTGGACTTCATCCTGTGTTACCTTATTGAGTGTGGAAATTCTCGAAATCTCTCATCGGAAGATGAAGGATTATGAGCCTAGCCACCAAGCCCAGTACAAAGTTGCGAGACACTCCCCCCCCCCCCCATCTCTTAGAATGGGTGACGTAAGACAGACCATTTAGCTCACTGACCCTTTAGCGGAGGACAGAGGTACGAGGAAGATGGTCTTAAGGTTCAGAGAGTAGCCTGAGGCCCTTAAGGGCTCATAGGGCAGACCCTTCAGCCAACCTAAGACACGTCTCAAGGAGATGGTATAATCTTAACTGGGGGGGCAAGATCACTCCAAACCCTGAAACAACCAAGGTGATGACTTTTGAGGCGGAGAGGTCAACCCCTTCTCCGTCTACAGGTGAGGCTCAAGGCTACGCGATAGCCCTTAATCGCCGAGCCTGGGAGAAGCTTTCCACACTGAGGTACAAAAGGAAGTCTGGGAATTACTGATCCTTCCTTTTGAGAACCCAATTGCTCCACATTGTTGCTGTTGTAGCGGTTAAGAAATCCACTGTCTTAGCCCCAGCAGTTAGGACTTCTTGTAGGGACTGCCTAGAGTTTAGGTTTGACCAGTTCTCGTGGCTCGTAAGAACATTGAAGTCACTTCCCTTGCCGAGGCTTCTGTGACTAAGAAGAGCCTGGTAGAGTAGATTGTCTCTTCGAGGATTAACCTGGTGTGAGCCTTGCCGTGAGGAGATCCAAGATCAGAGGAGAAGGTTGACGTCTCTGATCTCGGAGAACCGACCAGGTTTAAAGGTCGCTCAGGAAAAGCAGAGGCGAGGGACAGTGACATAGCAATAGCCGTTACGACAATGTCCTAGAAACTGACCATATAAGGTCAATGACCAAGCCTCCTCTCCATCCTAGCTAGGACTAGGGAAGGCCAGGCAGTGGCTGCTGAAGATTCAGCAGATAGATCTATAGGCTCCCCCAAAACCCCCCAACCTTAGCTTACAAGGATGGTAAGGTTGTAGGCACTGATGGCACTAATAAGTCTGGACGGGACTCGAACCCCAGACTGCCACTACATAGCCTGTCTAAGGCGGGAAAGTCAGAGGGTTGAGGAGACATAAGTAAATTGCCAAGGCATGAGATATAACCCATAGTTCTTAAGAGTCCTTAAGTAGGAGGGTTCTAAGTCGCTCGACAGCAGCTCTCCCGAGGAATCCTTAAGCTGCGATAATTCCTCGCGTGTTATTACAGGAAAAAGTGGAGACGCGAGTAGCAGACAAACTTTATATATTACCCCTCGTACTTTCTTATCGAAAGGGGAAGAATGGTAGTAGTCGGAGTGTCTGAAGCTAATTGCAAAGACCGTTGACGAGAGTCGGAAGGCTCTGTCATAAGAGTAAAACTCTTAATGACGATGGTCGCGTGCATAGCGCTAATTGCATGCGTGCATGGACACTGTGCTAATTGTTACGGGGGGCCGACTACTCAGCATAACTGAAACCCGAAGGTTCCAAGTCGTGTGAACTTGAATGTCCAACGCTACAGAGGCCCGAAGGACTCCTAAGGTCATGAGAGCCCATAGGATAAACATGACGAAAGTTTAAAGGTTCCTGATCACGCCTGCCGAAAGGGTGATCGTCACGAGACCCAGAGGGGCCAATGTGAGGGCAACCAGTAGGTTCAAAAAGACGCCTCCCTACAGCACAAAGGGGAGAATGTCAGGGATGAGAATAACTCTTCCGCAGGGTAGACCGTTCTCCCGAAGGAGAATGTCGCTCAATAGAAGCCTCTCACTCCGCCCCTGGAGGAGGACCAAAAGCGTAAGAGGGAGGAGCGTGGATCAGCAAACTCCTACAAGTTTCCTCCTGCTCTATGGAGAAAAGCGTAGGCATAGTAACTTCTCTCTCTCAAACGAGGGAGAGGTCCTCCCGAAGAAGGATATTTCCAAAGGCAAGATTTCTTCCCTCTCTATGGGGAAAAGCGTAGGTGTAATAATTTCTCTCTCGCGAACGAGGGAAAAGTCCTCCCGAAGGAGGACATCGCCTAGGGCAAACTTTCTCCAAGTTCTATGGGAAAAAAGCATAGGCGTAATAATCTCTCTTTTGCGAAAGAGAGAGAAGTTCTCCCAAAGGAGGACATCGTTTAAGACAAGTTTCTCCTAGTTCTAGGAAAAAAACGTAGGCATAAAAATCTCCCTCTCGTGAACGAGAAAGGAGTCCTCCCGAAGGGGGACCTGGCTTAAGACAAGCTTTCTCCCAGTTCTATGGGAAAAAAGCATAGGCTTAATAATCTCTCTCATGCACAAGAGAGAAGTTCTCCCGAAGGAGAACATTGCCCAAGACAAGCTTTACCCCAGTCCTATGGGAAAAAAGCATAGGCGTAATAATCTCTTTCGCGAACGAGAGAGATCTTCTGAAGGAGGGCATCGCCTAAGGCAAGTTTTCTCCCAGCTTTACAAAAAAAACGAGGGAGAGGTCCTCCCGAAGAAGGATATTTCCAAAGGCAAGATTTCTTCCCTCTCTATGGGGAAAAGCGTAGGTGTAATAATTTCTCTCTCGCGAACGAGGGAAAAGTCCTCCCGAAGGAGGACATCGCCTAGGGCAAACTTTCTCCCAGTTCTATGGGAAAAAAGCATAGGCGTAATAATCTCTCTTTTGCGAAAGAGAGAGAAGTTCTCCCAAAGGAGGACATCGTTTAAGACAAGTTTCTCCTAGTTCTAGGAAAAAAACGTAGGCATAAAAATCTCCCTCTCGTGAACGAGAAAGGAGTCCTCCCGAAGGGGGACCTGGCTTAAGACAAGCTTTCTCCCAGTTCTATGGGAAAAAAGCATAGGCTTAATAATCTCTCTCATGCACAAGAGAGAAGTTCTCCCAAAGGAGAACATTGCCCAAGACAAGCTTTACCCCAGTCCTATGGGAAAAAAGCATAGGCGTAATAATCTCTTTCGCGAACGAGAGAGATCTTCTGAAGGAGGGCATCGCCTAAGGCAAGTTTTCTCCCAGCTTTACAAAAAAAACTTAGGCGTAATTATCTCCCCTCGTGGACGAGAGAGAAGTCCGCCTGATGAAGGACATCAGCTGAGCCAAGCATACTCCCAGGGAGAAGTTTCCCCCGAAGGAGAAACAAGCTGTAGACTTGCTTTTCCTCAGCTCCAGGGGAAAAAGCACAGTCTTCGGGGACGAAATAGCAGAAGTAAAACTCATTGAGCTGTTCACAACTCCTTACGAAGGAGGGAAGGTTGCTGACTGGTTGAAGTGGGGAAGCTTTCCCTCGGGAGGGGGATGGATCTCTCATGCAGTCCAATTCCGTGGAAGGTTATTCCTCCCTCGTAAGGGAAGGATCCCTAATCCCTAGAGGCGAACCTCCTGTCAGCAATCTAAGTTTCCCAATAAGTTGATCAAGTTGCAGGTTGACAACGAGTGTTACCTCGTAATACGGGCTGCTTATGAGCTGCCACATGAAGCGCATGATAATGAACCGAGCAGCCGAAGTCCTCGGCATCGCGTTCTATGTCACTCCTATCTGGGTGTTTTCTTTTAGCCTCTCTACACATTTCCCCTTTCCCTTCTGCTCTCAACCGAAGAGAAGAAGGGCTGAACCCCTGAATCTTCTTTCAAGGTTTCCGAGAGACTCGAAACCCTTAACTCAATAGGGAGCAAAGGAATTTGGGAGGTTGTCCTGTCTGAAACACGGGAGCGAGGAATTGACCCCGCGAATGTATGACCGGAGAATTGCGTGTGTAGTGTTAATTGTGTGCGAACACCTGCGTGACTGGGGTCTGAAGACTCTGCCATAAGAGTAAAACTCTTAATTGTCATGGGCGTAGTGTTGAATGGGCGTACGCCAACACTCCGCGCGACAACAGTCCGAAGACACTCTGACCTAAGAGTAACATTCTTGTTGACTTGTGTCACGGGAACCCGAAGGTTCAGCGTGATCGTGCGTGCCCTTACAGGTTGTGTTGCGAGAACCCGAAGGTTCAACATGATCATGCGTGCACCTAGAGGGTATGTTGCGAGAACCTGAAGGGCTAGAGCAACGGGAAAACAGAAGTCTCCCTAGTCACGAGACACCGAAGTGTCAGCAAGACTAAATGCACGAGAGCCCAACGTTTCAGCAACTTGCTGTGAGAAAACAAAGGGATAGCGCACCGGGAAACCGAAGTTTCCTTGTCACGAGACCCCAAAGGGTCAGAGATCGAGAATTCAAAGGCGAGTGCGATCTCTGTGAAGATAGAGAGTAAAGCAAGGAGAACCGCTCTATCTGACTTTTTCTAGAGTGGACGGAGACCCTCAAACTATTATGCGAAGAGGGTTCGAGGTTAGGACGTGCTTTGCCCTTGGCCACGCTCCTGGTTTCTTAGATGATCCTCGCACGACGACGACAGCGAGGCAGAACAATGACAAGAGGGATCGTTCTTCTCAGGTTTGTGGCACGAGTGTATATAATCTCAAGGCAAGTCTCGAGGAGAGATAGAAGGCGAGAAAGAGCGAGAATGATAAAGTCTCTTCCTATTTTGCCTGTCTCTTCGGTGAGAATAACTAGGTGCAGGCGTAAACGGGGGTGCGGGAGAGTGATCTCGCACGTCTGTGCCAGCCGTAGGTCGCGAAATCCCCCGCATAGTGGAATCATATGGGGCGCGCATATCCTTGCGGATGCGGGAGAAGGCTGGCGCGTGGGAGAAACAGCATGGCTGACTTGTTACAAGTCCTTTTAACAGTAGAAAGTTAACACGCAGGTTTTACCTGGCGCGTAGGATGGTGCGCAGTATAGTGGGCAGGAAAGTGAGCTGTTGGGCACGTATGCGCACATGCAGGAGAATGTTGGAGCATAGGAGCGCATAGGAGAGCACTGGCGCGCAGGAGAGCGACATTGCCCAGAAGATTAGTGGCGCACAGGCAGGTGAGCGCAGGAGCGCAGGAGCGCACAGCGCGTGATGGAGCTATGCTCTTGTTGGAGTGTATGCGCATATTGGCGCATATGCTCATGATGCCCTATGATAGGGTAAGGAGGAAGCGCTCTTAAGTTTGCGACGAGAGCCCTTAGACTAACAGCGAGATATCTCATGGAGAGACAGAAGGCGAGGAAGAGCAAGAACGATTATGTCTCTTTGTATGTCGCCTGAGACTCCCGGGAAAACGACTGGGCAAAGGAGTGCGAGCTCTCCTTTTCCTCTTCTCTCTCTCCCTCCTAGCCTCCAAAGAGGGAAGGATAATGAAGTGGAGGAGGAGGAGGAGGTACTGCGAAGACCACTTCTACATACTTGGCAGGGGAACCCATCCTTTGCAGGGTAGCAGAACACCCATGACCTCTGTAACAGGGCATAGGGAAAGAGGATCCACATCCAGCGGTGATATAAAAGGCGCCATGAACACTTCCTCAAAATGGAGGACATCATCTAACAAAGAAAAAGAAAAAGGATTAATCAACTCAAAAAATAAAAAGAAAGGCTAGTCTACCAGGCAAATAAAGCATGAGCAGTGGTGTTACCACTGCGACTACTAGAATTCAATTGAAGGTAAACAGCAGCTACCGACCGGCGGTCCCCCACCACTGACAGGTGGGTAATTACCTGTCCGGTCGTTAACGACCTTGTTAAGGTTTTTCTGCCGTATTTTCCAGCTCACGCTAGAATATCACCTATAGTAAAGAATGAGGGTTTGTATTTAGTGTAGGAACAAATAGCCACCGAGACAAACAATCCAGGGTCTATCAACACCCCTGTAGTTGATACAAATTGGTATCCTGAAAAGTGCTACTGTATATTACACACTATGTATCAAATGGGAAAGTTATATTTTATGTAAACAAGTCCCTGTATGACTCTTGATAACTAGCATTGTCAACTAGCCTTTACATTGACCCAAAAAGGCCAGCCTTATGACTTAATAACAACTCCGCAGTTTGGTAAACTACACAACAATAAAACACTGAACAGTACAGTGGCGATTCTAGGACTCTGAAAGTGGGGGGGCCACTTCAGGGCCAATATAAATTTTGGGGGGGCATTTATTGTTGGTGGCTAGGTGGCACTCTGAAGACAATATTATGTCATTAATGAAATAACAAATGACAATAATAACACCTCATTACTTTCATAACTTGCATTTGTAAAACATATACATGTATGCCTACACAAACATTATGATAATGGAGGTTATTCGTATTACTTAAAAAAAAAATATATATGTATTTCTTGCAATATATTTTTAACAAATCGCAAAAATATGGCAAAAATATCTTCAAAACAAAAATGAATCATGAGTTATGAATGTAATGTAAATATGTTGATATTAAAACCCCATGCAAGCATGCATGAAGTAATGCAGTGTTGCCAACAGGGCGAGTTTCCCTTTCCTGAGGTGAAGTAGATTATAGTACGTATATTTAGTGCAGCTTAATTCTACGATTATCATGCCGGCTATCAAATTCATCAACAAAACAGTCTAAATCAATTCCCTCGGCACGTGCACTTTCAATGGACAGTAATGCGATATTACTCAATCTAGCACTGGTCATGGAATTTCTGAGAAATGTTTTCACTAATTTCATTTTTGAAAAACTTCTCTCACAAGAAGCACTGGTAACAGGAAGAGTGACAGATATTAACAATAGTTTGTACAAACAGTCAAATGCAGCCTTATAAGGACTAAGGAATGACAGGAATTGTGTAATGGATGTAGGCTGTATTGGCTCTTTCGTGAGTAATTTCTTCACCAGAGGGATCTCATATTGTAAATCATTTTGACTGACCGAGTATGCCATTGCATATGCCTTCAAGTCTTCTTCTAACAAGAATGTCTGTCCTCCAGGACAGAAAGCTGAAATACCACAGAAAATTGCATTTGACTCTTTGGAGAAACGACGGTCTAATTCACTAATTAAGCAGTCTAGGACTTCATAGAAAATCCTGATGTGTTGCACATGACATGGAACAGAAGATCCTTGACCACTTGTTTCAAACACGATAAATCCATCAAGCTTACGAGGTTTCTTTACCCGTTTTCTTGTTGTTGTTGGTGTAATGCAGCATTTCCTGCAGAGTTCATTAACCTTCTCAGAGTAATGGTCATTCAAGTCAGAGTTGCGTACATTAATTAAATGTTCATGGAGTGACGAAATTAGATTTGCTGCTTTTCCTAGGTCTGCTTGTTTATCCTGTAGCTGTGTAGACACTTTATTAACTTTTCCAAGAATATCTGTGAAAAATTGCAATAAGTAAACAAACTCTGCATCAATCTGGGCAAGCAAACCGCGAGCGGATACAGCTCGGGCACCAATGTCATCTTCAGAAATTTCCTTCAAAAGTCTCATTATGCATTGCAGACGGAGTAGAGCATTTTCACACGAAGTGGCCCGACACCACCACCTTGTGTCACTGAGATGCTGCAGTTCTCGTACTTGTTCTTTAGGCAACATTTCACGCTGTATCAAAATGAATTTCTCATGAACTACCGAGTTACTAGCAAAGATATAGAGTTCTTCAAGCAAACTAAAGAATTCAGCAGCTTCGGGTACATACTTTGCAACATTTATCAACACTAAATTGAGCCTGTGTCCATAGCAGTGTATATAATATGCAAAAGGAGCTTTATCACGAATTCGTTTCTGAACACCACTAATCCCTCCACTCATCACTGATGCCCCATCAAATCCTAATCCTACAAGAGAAGATTTGTAATCCAACCCCAGTTTATCCAAACTCTTCAAAATAATATCTGTGATAGAGGCAGCATCCAACAAGTCCATCTGAGTGAAAGAAATGAAGCACTCCTGAATACAATTTGCTATTTCATCATAAAATCTAATAACTAATGCCAACTGCTCTGCCTTACTAACATCCTTGGCTTCATCAGCTTGAACAGAAAAGTAATGACATGACCTAACTTTTTCTGCAATTTCTTCCTTCACCATACATGCAAGTGTGTCAATCATCTCATTCTGTATTGCAGAACAAGTGTATTTTTCATTTTTTGGACCACTTTCTACTCTATCAGCTATAATAGGATCACGTTTAGCAGTGAATCTGAGAATCTTACGAACATTTCCTGGATTCAGTTCATCATCACCTTCTCTATGTCCTCTCTGCGAAATGTCTTGTGTTACAGTCAACAGGATTATTTCACCTAATGTCTTTATGTAATGACGATTTTCAAGAACTTTCTTCTGGTATGCCTCACTTATACACTGAGCAATTGATGTTTTATCAGCTTTATTTCGTTGATAGTCCGCCCATGCAATACAAGAAGTTTTGTGGCACTGAGAGGAAATGTGCTTTTCGATGGCACCATCTTTTCCATGTGCTTTCTTCCATCGTCTAAAGCCACTCTTTATGAATGCTTCATCTGCATTGCCATATGTTGGTGGAGCAAAGTGCCTGCATGCAAAACAGAACATTGCATCTCGTTCTTTAGAATATTCAGCCCATTCATATTTGTCGAACCAAGCCCCCACAAAAGACCGAGCATGAGACTTTCCTTCACTATGCCTTGGAATTGGATACTCTTTTAATCGTACCTGAATAGGATTCTCAGAAGCAGATTGAGAAATGTCAGCTGGTGCAGAATCTTCCTTTTTCTGTTTCTTTGTTGGATGATCATGTGAACTTGATCTTGCAGGATTGCCAATACTTTCACGATCACAGTCTCCCTCTGACTTCTTAGCAGGTTTATCAGATTCAAGGTTTACTGTCAATGGTGTATCACATTCACTGCGTTTTTTAATTACAAATTTATCCATGATTGTCTATAGTACAATAAAATTATCTGTGATAGTAAGTTCTGAAAAAAAAAATAAATTAAATCAAATAATCACACGTAATTCACAATTAACACAACACACCTGTCACCACAGAAAAATGTGATAAAATTTGCGGTTTTGCCGACTACCGACTGGAAGAATAGAAGATGATGACAGCACGCACACACACGCACTGTCACACACACACATACACACACACACACACACACACACACACACACACACACACACACCCACACCCACACCCACATATATATATATATATATATATATGTGTGTGTGTGTGGGTGTGTGTGTGTGTGTGTATAACATGTATACAGTATAATAAATATATGCACATATAGGCCTACACTATCACTGCCAACATTCACGAATCACAAAAATTATGATACAATTAGGCCTAGACGATTTTTATTATTATAGGAATTGTTTTCTATGTAAAAATAAAATGGGGTTAATTGTCACCGACTCACCAGCTACTTGTATTTTGGCCTATTTAGTTATTTTCTTTCAAATATGGCTAACGACAATATTTATATTTGGCTTTTGTCAGATCTGTTTGTGAAAAGGTTAACACTGGGTTGAAGGGTTAAAACTTGAGTTGGGATATAGACCTACATCATATAACAAAAAAATTAGTGTACATTGTTTGCTACTTTACACCCGCCTGTCAGATTCTTCTCTTTCTTTTTCTAAGATTTCGTATAATTATTTTTTTACTCTATTTTCGTATCCGCTTCTTATGTGAAACACCCACATACTGTACATAAAGATCGAATATCTCATAGCCACTAGTCTACTCCCACTTTGTATGAGACGAAATAATGAATACCACTTATGCTCAAATGCACTCATGCACAAATAATTATGCTTTAGACACTCAATAAGACACTAATCGGGTAAAAACTGACTTGACCGGCTCACAGTCTCACAGAAACGGACTACATGTACTGATCACATCATCACATCATACATGGAAGAAACATACGCGTCTGATTCGCGTCACACAAACACAAGCGGGCGAGGAGGACGGAGGTGTAAAAAAAATTCCAATAATTTTAATCTAGCAACGTTACCATCTTTTTTTTTTTTTTTTTTTTGTGATTACGTCTAGTTATTGTGATAGGATGGGATATTTGAGTGTATATATAGTATACTGTATAATTTATAAGGTATATATTTATATTATATATTATATTATATTATTATATATGCCTAAACTAAGCTTATTTAGAATTAGGATATGGAAACAAAAACTGGGGGGGCCAAGCTGGGGGCCAGCCAAAAAACTGGGGGGGCCATGGCCCCCCCTGGCGCCCCCCCCCCCTAGAATCGCCACTGGAACAGTAAAAACAAAAATAAGGAATGAGAAATTACAGCCAAAAACACCAGCTGTATGAAAGAAAGCACAAAATAAGTAACTTTTTTTAAAGGCTTCAAAAATGAAAAAAAAAAAAAAAAAAACTACAGTATTAAACTAAACCATGTCAGGAAAGAATGAAAAACCTGGGAAATGTAAAAACCTGGGAAATGTATCAACATATCTACGAGAAAAAGTTTTGGAATAACTACTGTACTGTAATGGAAAAATAAGAAGTGTACTGCCAATTGATGAAGTAGGCTGTAGAACAGGACCAATCAGGAATGGAATGGTAAAAATAACAACAGCCTTATTAATGTCTGCAGCTGCAGAAATTTACAGGCAATTAATGACCGATTATGAGCTGTACCAGTAACTACGACAGATTTTAATGAATATATCTGATCATTGGACTGTCTTTCCCTTAAAAAATCATACCTGTGCATTCACAGATGAAAATTGTAAGTAGACTACACTATACTAAATATTTTTTTAATGAGGCAGCACTATTTTCGGTTGGAGGATACTGTAGTGTTGCATAAATTTTATAAAAATCAAACCAATTCATAATTTCACTGACGAGTTAAAACCGCAATAACCCCCTCCTCCATTTCATTCCTGCTTCGCTGTTTGACAATAAGGTCTGGCTGTTCCTTTTACCTCCCCACAATTTTCACCAATAGTGAGGTTTATTTATTCCATGTTTTTAGTAGATTCTGGTATTTAGTGTAATTTATCCAAATTTCTGTTAAAATATGTGAAAAGTTGCCAATTATGCAGCTTGCATCTAAAAACAAACCACTGTCATTGACTTCCACAGGTGTTAATAAATTTAAACTTGCCATCACAATACTTTATAACATGATATTTTAATTATAAAATAAATTTTTGAATATACTTACCCGGTGAATATATAATAGCTGCTACTCAGCGGCTCGACAGAAAACACACTCAAAAAAACTCGCGAGCGATCGCTATGAAGGTTGCGGGTGTGCCCACCAGCGCCAACTATCGGCCAGATACCACTCTTGCATGTAAACAAACCCTTCAATTCTTCTTGTCCCGCTGCGTCTCTATTGGGGAGGAAGGGAGGGCCTTTAATTTATATATTCACCGGGTAAGTATATTTAAAAATTTATTTTATAATTAAAATATCATTTTTAAATATTTAACTTAGCCGGTGAATATATAATAGCTGATTCACACCCAAGGCGGTGGGTAGAGACCAGAGTTAATTAAGTTTACAGCGTATAAGCTAAGAGTTTTTGACAGTTATCAATATAACAAAACCAAAATATATAGGTACCTGGTAAGGAAGTTGACTTAAGACGATTACTCTGCCTTGTAAGTTTGTCTTCCTCACGAAGCCCAGCGATCCTCTTAGGATGCTGAAAGACTCCCAGGAGCTGAAGTATAAAGGGTTGCAACCCATACTAACAGGACCTCATCAAACCCCTAATCTAAGCGCTCTCAAGAAATGACTTTGACCACCCGCCAAACCAACAAGGATGCGAAAGGCTTCTTAGCCTTCCGTACAGCCCAAAAAACAATATTAAAAAACATTTCAAGAGACAGATTAAAAAGGATATTGGAATTAGGGTAATGTAGTGGTAGAACCCTCACCCACAACTGCACTCGCTGCAACGAATGGACCCAGTGTGTAGCAGTCCTCGTAAAGAGTCTGGACATCTTTTAAGTAAAATGACGCGAACACTGACTTGCTTCTCCAAAAAGTCGCGTCCATAATACTTTGCAGAGATTTATTTTGCTTGAAGGCCACGGAGGTTGCTATAGCTCTAACTTCGTGCGTCTTAACCTTAAGCAAACATCGGTCTTTCTCATTCAAGTGAGAATGAGCTTCTCATATTAAAAAATCTGATAAAATATGACAAAGCATTCTTTGACATAGGCAATGATGGTTTCTTAACTGAGCACCATAATGCCTCAGATTTACCTCGTAATGACTTAGTACGAGCTAAATAGAACTTAAAGAGCTCTAACAGGACATAATACTCTTTCCAGTTCGTTGCCTACGATCTCTGATAAGCAAAGAATATCAAAAGATTTAGGCCAAGGACGAGAAGGCAGTTCATTTTTTTTTTTTTTTTTTTTTTGGCCAGGAAACCAAGTTGAAGTGAACAAGTGGCTTTTTCTGTAGAAAAAACCGATGTTCTTACTGAAGGCATGAAGTTCACTGACCCTTTTAGCCGAAGCCAAGCACACTAGGAAAAGTGTCTTGAGGGTGAGATCCTTCAGGGAGGCTGAATGTAATGGCTCAAACCTGTCTGACATGAGGAACCTTATGACCACGTCTAAGTTCCATCCAGGAGTTGCCAAACGACGTTCCTTAGAGGTCTCGAAAGACTTAAGGAGATCTTTATTGTTGGGAAGATCTAAGCCTCTATGTCGAAAGACCGAAGCCAACATGCTCCTGTAGCCCTTAATCGTGGGAGCTGAAAGGGAGCGAACCTTTCTCAGATGTAAAAGAAAATCTGCGATTTGGGCTACAGAGGTACTGGACGAGGACACAGATGCTGACTTGCACCAGTCTCAAAAGACTTCCCACTTCGACTGGTATACTCTAATGGTACAAGCTCTCCTCGCTCTTGCAATCGCACTGGCTGCCTCCTTCGAAAAGCCTCGAGCTCTTGAGTGTCTTTCGATAGTCTGAAGGAAGTCAGACGAAGAGCGGGGAGGCTTTGATGGACATTCTTTACGTGGGGCTGACGTAACAGATCTACCCTTAGAGGAAGACTTCTTGGAAAGTCTACCAGCCATTGAAGTACCTCGGTGAACCACTCTCTCGCGGGCCAGAGGGTAGCAACCAACGTCAACCTTGTCCCTTCGTGAGAGGCGAACTTCTGCAGTACCTTGTTGACTATCTTGAATGGTGGGAATGCATATAAGTCCAGAAGAGACCAATCCAGTAGAAACGCGTTTATGTGGATTTCTTCTGTATCTAGGACTGGAGAGCAATAGATTGGTAACCTTTTGGTCAACGAGGAGGCAAAGAGGTCCATGGTGGGTTGACCCCAAGTAGCCCAAAGACTCTTGCCCACGTCCTTGTGGAGGGTCCATTCCGTGGGTATCACCTGACCCCTCCGACTGAGACAGTCTGCCAAGACGTTCAAGTCCCCCTGGATGAATCTCGTCAACAGGGAGATGCCTCGATTTCTTGACCATAAGAGAAGGTCCCTTGCGATCTCGAGCAGCGTGAAGGAGTGTGTGCCTCCTTGTTTGGAGATGTACGCCAAAGTTGTGGTGTTGTCTGAGTTGACCTCTACCACTTAGTTTCGAAGAAGCTTTCGAATATCATCAAGGCCAAGTGGACTCCTAATAGCTCCTTGCCGTTGATGTGCATGCTCTTCTGACTTGAGGTCCACAGACCTGAGCATTCCCGACCATCCAGGGTCGCACCCCAACCCAAATCCGACGCGTCTGAGAACAACACGTGGTTTGGGTTCTTGACTGCTAGGGATAGTCCCTCTCTCAGACTGATATTGCTGTCCCACCATTTCAGGCATGCCTTTACTGGTTCGGAGACTGGGAATGATACCGTCTCTAACGTCTTGTCCTAGTTCCAGTGAGAGGCTAGATGGAACCGGAGAGGCAGAAGGTGTAGTCTCCCTAGTGAGACAAACTGCTCCAGGGATGAGAGAGTCCCTACAAGACTGTTCCAACTCCTGACTGAACAAACGTTTTCTTTTCAGCATTAGTTGGACTTCGAGCAGGGCTTGTTCTATTCGGTGGCAGACAGAAAAGCCCGAAAAAAAAAACTGGACTGCGAATCTCCATCCCCAAATATAGAATAATTTGGGATGGGATCAGTTGGGACTTTTAGGTTGACCAAAAGTCCCAACTCCCTGGCCAGACTCAACGTCCAATGTAGATCCTGCAGACAGCGAAGACTGGACGATCCTCTGAGAAGCCAGTCGTCCAAGTACAGGGAGGCTCGGATCCCCGATAGATGGAGGGATTTTGCCACATTCCTCATGAGCCTCGTAAACACGAGAGGAGCAGGACTGAGGCCAAAGCACAGGGCTCGAAACTGGTACCCCACATTCCTGTAAACAAACCTCAGAAACGGTTGGGAATCCGGGTGTATAGGAATGTGGAAGTATGCCTCCTGAAGGTCGAGAGAGACCATCCAGTCGCCTTCCATAAATGCTGTCAAGACAGCCTGGTAGACTTCATCGTGAAGTTTGTCTTGACAATGAACACATTGAGCGCACTTGCCTCTTACGTACTCCTGCAGTGAACATGGCTGCCAGATCATTGGAGCCATCCCTGAGGGACTTGCTCCTGCAGAGAACGTGGCTGTCAGATCATTGGAGCCATCCCTGAAAGCCTTGTTTATGCATGACATAATTGTACAGCAAAACTTCAAACGCTCGAAAATAGCTCTGAAGTCGACCATAAAATCTTGGAGCGTCTCATGGCCAGTCGCCAGGGAGAGTCTATGAGGTTTGAGAAGTCTATCTGGGCAGAGGCAGGAACTCCCAAGCCGAGAACTTCTCTCGTGTCATATCAGACTCTCGCTCTATAAGCCAGCTTAAAAGTAGGGAAAGCAAAGGCTGTCTCCCCCAAACTCCTCCTGGTGATAAACCAGTCGCCTAGCAAACGTAAAGCTCTCTTAGAAGAGCGAGAGAGCACTAGCTTATAAAATAACGGCTTCGAAATAGCTAGGCCTAGTGTAAACTCTGACGTTTAGGCGAACGAGGAGCAGCAGTTACAAAAAGATCCGGACAAAGATCCTTAAAAATCAGTATGATTTATTTAAAGTCCATAGAGGGCTAAGCAGCTTTAGGCTCCTCTCCGTCTGACAGAGTCCTCAAGGGAATATCAGTAGGAGGGGGAACAGCAACTTCCTCATCTGAAGGAACCTTGTCCGACAATAGCCAAGTCTCAAGCAAGGGAGAGACCTACCGTGGTGGCAATGCTTTACAAGCAGAGTCCACACGCACTGGTGCATTAGTAGCGGACCAGGACGCAACGTCATGTAACTGCTTAACAGTCTGTGAACTGTCAACAACAACAGGTGGGGGAGGACGCTCGGCGTCCACTCGAGACTGTTTTGACTGCCTAGTCTGAGCAATCAAAACAACTTTAGACTGCGGTAGTTGATGCTCAGCGTCAGAACAAGTCAACTCCGCTGGTTGGCGAACGTCCTGAACGTCAACAGGAGCATTAGGAAGCGGCCTAACGTCCAAATGCGGCTGAAAATCAACACGTGACCGCATCGAGTGAGGCTCTACATATCGTGACTGACGTGACTTAGCTAAGCCAAAGTCAACAGGACGCACAAAGGTTCGTTTGGGCGGCTGAAGGCCAGGATTTCGATGAGATAAACGGCTAGGATCAACGTGAACCTTATCGGCAGAATAGTCTTCCATAAGAGAGGCAAGCTTATTCTGCATGTCTAGCCGTACAACCCATTTAGGATCAACGGGAATGGTTGCGGTAAGAGACGAGGGTAACGTCTGTGACTGCAAAACCTTGCCTACAAAAAGACTCTCGGAGCCTGTGTTACGCTTTTGTTTAGGCGGCGAGCAGTCTTCCGATGACTGCATAGGGTCAGAGCTGTCCTAATAGTTAAAACCAGGACGCTGGACCTGTCCTGAAAGGACTGACTTTCGCTTAAAGGGCCTCGAAACTTTGTTCCACGGTTTCTTATGCGAAAAGCCTTCGGATGACGAGGAGAAAATTGTCTCTCTCGCCTTATGGTAGGGGTGATCTTGGTGAGATACGCCTGATACCATAGAGGGAACGTCTGTTCGCTGATCAAGGCCTCTCGAACCCATAAGTCATACGACATTACTTCTCCCCTGGGCTTGGGAGCTTGCAAGAGGTCCCGGACTAGGCGAACGACAGGCACGAACAGACGAACCCTCGGTCGCAACACTGATAACACTTTGCGCAATATCACTTTATCACTACGATTTTCTGTTTTTCACTTATTTCACTGAAATCGAATTTTTTAACAATTCACATTAGGTATGAATAAAACTGATTTCTACCTGAAGCACGCAATTCTACCCTCATCAAAAGGTTATAATTGCGAAATCAGTCGTATAATGTAAGCACATTAATACAAGCAAAAAACAGTAAACATATTTTAAGATAAAAAGATCAGTGGCTGGGAAAGAGACTAAACACTAGTTCATTCAAAACTACGTTTTCAATCTCTCACCGAACAGTGCCTTGGGACGAGAATAAAAACTAAAAACGTTTTATCCTTTCTCCCCGTACAGAGACTAGGGACGAGAGTAACTCGAGAACAACGTTACTCGCTTGGGACGAGAATAAAGATCGGAACATTCTCTCTCCTCTCTCTCTCTCCGTCTCTATCTCTCTCTCTCTCTCTTGATTTCGCACCGAAGAGAAGAGCTCTCTTACGTTTCGTCAATAAACAGGTTATTTGACCAAAGGAAAAAACAAAGGTTTTTCAATTAAAAGTTCCTTTAAAATAGTCTTTAAAACATTGAAGCTTTGAAAGAAAAAAGAACAAAACGTCAGAATCGATTTACTCTTTCTGCAAGGTGAAACCGTGATACTCTCTCTCTCTATCGTAACGATAGAGCGCAAACTGCGTAGCATAAATAAACTAAACGTTAGTTCATCTTTGAAACAGTACGAAGACTATTCAAAGGAAATCTTTCATAAAATATTTACTAAAAAATATTCATTTAACAAGTGAGCAAGTCCTGAACGCGGACATGGTCCTCGTAGAGGACATACCTCCGCCAAGGTGACCTAGAGCGCCATATGTCCTAGAATCATGAATTGATGTGACTTCGACCTTCACATGACCTTGACCTTCACGTGACCTTCAAGTGACCTTGACCTTCACGTGACCTTGACCTTCACATGACCTTGGCTTCAAGTGACCTTGATCTTCAAATGTACTTGACCTTCACGTGACCTTGACCTTCAGGTGACCTTGACCTTCACGTGACCTTGACCTTCAAGTGACCTGCTTGACTTTTTACCTTCAAGTGATCTTTGTTCATTTGCCACTGATACTTAATATGACATTGATATAATGCACCAATATGACCTTGACCTTTGACCTTTATAAATTTGAACATCACCCATGGGTTGCGCCTGGACTAGGACTTCCCTGTTGGCTTATGCAAAAGTCAGTGCTTTATTTCTGTCTCTTGATATGGCCACTTATGTCATAGTGACACCAGTGACCCCTGTGACCTTGACCTTGGGGTGACCTTGACCAAAATTTAATCAGTTCTTCCATACACATTGGGGAACTACTTGGCCAAGTTTGAAGTGATTCCGTGTAGAAATGTGGCCTCTACGTTGTCCACAGACAGACAGACAAACAAACAAACAAACAAACCGAACCGAAAACATAACCTCCTGGCGGAGGTAATAAGTTTTAAATCATTAGCTCTGTAAAAGTTATTTACGATTGAAAGGCCTCAACGTTGTTTAACTTCAGTTTCCAAGTTAGGACCGCCTACTCTCAGGAAAGGTCGCATATAAACAAATCATTAAAATTTATCTTGATGTTTATTATAAATGGAAAGCTAATCGAAGAGGCCTAATAAAGGCGGTTGAGATATAAAATATATAGAGGAAAATCTATAATTAATTTATAACGTGATAAGATAATTGCTAAAAGCCTAAAACACACTTCCGTACTAAGGGAAGGGTCGGCCATTTAAAAGTCAAAGAAAGTCCAAAAAACAATCCAAAGTCATCAAAAATTAAATCTATCCAAAAACGAGTTCAAGATTTAAGTTGAAGATAAAACACCTGCACTGCAAAAGCTCAAACCAAAAGGAAGTACTTCACCAAATATGTTGAGAAAACTCCAGGTTCTACAGCGAGTAATGATACGTCTTGTCGTCAAGGTCGACAGAGAAGAACTGAAGGGTTTGTTTACATGCAAGAGTGGTATCTGGCCGATAGTTGGCGCTGGTGGGCACACCCGCAACCTTCATAGCGATCGCTCGCGAGTTTTTTTGAGTGCGTTTTCTGTCGAGCCGCTGAGTAGCAGCTATTATATATTCACCGGCTAAGTTAAATATTTAAAACTCTTTTATTCGTTAACATTACTTATAGACAAAACATATATTTGAAGGAGAAATTTAGGTTAGTAATTAAGTTTTGATTAATTTAGACTTACAATCACAATACTTTATAAACTCTTTTATTCATTAACATTACTTATTGACAAAACATATATTTGAGGGAGAAATTTAGGTTAGTAATTAAGTTTTGATTCACATTACTTGAAAATTGTTTGAAAACAATGATGGTAATCGGACAAAAATACTTCCAACCAATCAGCTATAAGGAAACTTTTCCCGAGTTAAAAGGGCACCCCTGCGAGTCGGTGCAAATTTGCCTCATTAAAAGAATGAGTATAGCCAGTCAGTCTAAACAAAAGTTGAAAATCAACCTATGAAATTTTAGCAAAACATACCTTGTAATCAAAGTTCCTTAATACTGTATTAATAAGTGAAGGTTTCAGTACCACACCAGTGGAAATGATGTCTGGAGTTGGATGCATGTGTACTGAAGGGTAAGGGTAAAGGCTCCTTGAAAATCCAGACGATAGGAAATATTCTCCTCGAACCTTTAATAATTAAGAGCTCTAGAAGGGAATAATGTACTAGATTTTGATTTGACTAGTGACCGGTCAAAGTTCCTGTAAGAAACAAATTGTTAAAAATATCACTTTTGCTTTATTCAAAATACAAAAAGGATAAACTTAAAATTTACAATGATTCAAATTAAAAAATGAAAGACTAAAATACTACTTATAAATAATCATATATATCAATGAAATTAAAGAAAATACCGGTAGTTACCAAAAAAAATTTGACGTTTCCTCACTTGAAATATGAATCATCAACTTGATATAGATTCAACTTTATAAAAAATGTTATTTTGATAATAAAATAAATTTTTGAATATACTTACCCGGTGATTATAATAGCTGCAACTCTGTTGCTCGACAGAAAAACTCTACGGAAAAATTCGCCAGAGATCGCTACACAGGTAGGGGGTGTACTCAACAGCGCCATCTGTCGTTCAGATACCCAGTACTCATTGTAAACAAAGAACTCAATTTTCTCCTCGGTCCACTGCGTCTCTATTGGGGAGGAAGGGAGGGTCCTTTAATTTATAATCACCGGGTAAGTATATTCAAAAATTTATTTTATTATCAAAATAACATTTTTCAATATTTAACTTAGCCGGTGATTATAATAGCTGATTCACACCCAGGGGGGTGGGTAGAGACCAGCAAAATATGTTTACATCATATGAGCTAAGAATTTTTATTTCATTTTAGAAGTTATCAAAATAACAAAAACAAAATAAATAGGTACCTGGTAAGGAAGTCGACTTGAAAAATTACTCTGCCTTTTTAAGTACGTCTTCCTTACGGAGCCTCGCGATCCTCTTAGGATGCTGAGCGACCCCTAGGATCTGAAGTATCAAGGGTTGCAACCCATACAACAGGACCTCATCAAAACCTCTAATCTAGGCGCTTCTCAAGAAATGACTTTGACCACCCGCCAAATCAACCAGGATGCGAAAGGCTTCTTAGCCTTCCGGACAACCCAAAAACAACAATAAAAACATTTCAAGAGAAAGATTAAAAAGGTTATGGAATTAGGGAATTGTAGTGGTTGAGCCCTCACCCACTACTGCACTCGCTGTTACGAATGGTCCCAGAGTGTAGCAGTTCTCATAAAGAGACTGGACATCCTTAAGATAAAAAGACGCGAACACTGACTTGCTTCTCCAATAGGTTGCGTCCATTATATGTCGCAGAGATCTATTTTGTTTAAAGGCCATGGAAGTTGCGACAGCTCTAACTTCGTGTGTCCTTACCTTCAGCAAAGCTTGGTTTTCCTCATTCAGATGGAAATGAGCTTCTCGTATTAACAGTCTGATAAAATAGGATAAAGCATTCTTTGACATAGGCAAAGATGGTTTCTTAACTGAAGACCATAAAGCTTCAGACGGGCCTCGTAAAGGTTTAGTTCGTTTTAAATAGAACTTAAGAGCTCTTACAGGGCATAAGACTTTCTAGTTCATTTCCAACCATATACGATAAGCTTGGAATATCGAACGATTTTGGCCAAGGTCGAGAAGGCAGCTCGTTTATGGCTAGAAAACCAAGTTGTAGAGAACATGTAGCCGTTTCAGATGAGAATCCGATGTTCTTGCTGAAGGCATGAATCTCACCGACTCTTTTAGCTGTGGCTAAGCATACCAGGAAAAGTGTCTTTAAGGTGAGATCTTTCAGGGAGGCTGATTGTAGCGGCTCGAACCTGTCTGACATAAGGAATCTTAGTACCACGTCTAAATTCCAACCAGGTGTAACCAAACGACGCTCCTTCGTGGTCTCAAAAGACTTAAGGAGGTCCTGTAGATCTTTATTGTTGGAAAGATCTAAGCCTCTGTGACGGAAGACTGATGCCAACATGCTTCTGTAACCCTTGATAGTGGGAGCTGAAAGAGATCGTTCTTTCCTCAGATATAAGAGGAAGTCAGCTATATGAGTTACAGAGGTACTGGTCGAGGATACGGATACTGACTTGCACCAGTTTCGAAAGATTTCCCACTTCGATTGGTAGAGTCTAAGGGTGGATGTTCTCCTTGCTCTAGCAATCGCTCTGGCTGCCTCCTTCGAAAAGCCTCTAGCTCTCGATAGTCTTTCGATAGTCTGAAGGCAGTCAGACGAAGAGCGTGGAGGCCTTGGTGTACCTTTTTTATGTGTGGCTGACGTAGAAGGTCCACCCTTAGGGGAAGTGTTCTGGGAACGTCTACTAGCCATCGAAGTACCTCGGTGAACCATTCTCTCGCGGGCCAGAGGGGAGCAACTAGCGTCAACCTTGTCCCTTCATGAGAGGCGAACTTCTGCAGTACCTTGTTGACAATCTTGAACGGAGGGAATGCATATAGATCTAGATGTGACCAATCTAGGAGAAAGGCATCTATATGAACTGCTGCTGGGTCCGGGATTGGTGAGCAAAATATTGGGAGCCTCTTGGTCATCGAGGTTGCGAAGAGATCTATGGTTGGCTGGCCCCAGGTGGCCCAAAGTCTCTTGCATACATCCTTGTGGAGGGTCCATTCTGTTGGAATTATTTGTCCCTTCCGACTGAGACAATCTGCCATGACATTCAAGTTGCCTTGGATGAACCTCGTTACTAGTGATATGTTTAGACCTTTTGACCAGGTGAGGAAGTCCCTTGCGATCTCGTACAACGTCAGAGAGTAGGTCCCTCCTTGCTTGGAGATGTACGCCAAAGCCGTGGTGTTGTCCGAGTTCACCTCCACCACTTTGCCTTGAAGGAGAGACCTGAAGCTTTTCCAGGCCAGACGTACTGCCAGTAGCTCCTTGCAGTTGATATGCATTGTCCTTTGACTCGAGTTCCATATTCTCGAGCATTCCCGACCGTCTAATGTCGCACCCCAGCCTACGTCCGATGCGTCCGAGAAGAGAACGTGGTTGGGAGTCTGAACAGCTAGGGGAAGACCCTCTCTTAGGTTGATATTGTCCTTTCACCAAGTCAGACAAGACTTTATCTTTTCGGAAACCGGGATCGAGACCGCTTCTAGCGTCTTGTCCTTTTTCCAGTGAAAAGCTAGATGGTATTGAAGAGGACGGAGGTGTAGTCTTCCTAGTGACACAAATTGTTCCACGGATGACAGCGTCCCTACCAGACTCATCCACAGCCTGACTGAGCAGCGTTCCTTCTTCAGCATCTTCTGGATGGATAGCAGGGCTTGATCTATTCTGGGGGCTGATCGTCTTGTTGTTCAGCAACGTCCTCATCAGAGGGTTCCTCATCCGAAAACTGATGAGGAAACGGCAACGGAGTGGGCAACGTCTGGCTCTCTGAGTCCGGTCGCACTGGTGGATGCGTGACGGAGCCGGACGCAATATCATGGAACTGCTGCACAATCTGTGAACTGTCAACAACCATGGGTGCGCAAGGAAGCACAGCGTCAACCCGAGACTGTCTAGACCGTCTGGGTGGTGCAGTCAACACCCTACCGGGTTGCTGAGGTTGACGCACTGCGTCAAAACAAGTCACCTCTGCTGGTTGTTGAACGTCCTGAACGTCAACAACCACCTTCGAGCGTCGCTTAACGTCAACGTGCGGCTGGCAACCCACACTGGGTCGCATCGGTGGAGGAACCACCTCAACTGGCAGACGCGAGTAGGTTACCTCAGCGTCAACAGGGCGCACAACCGACCGGTTGGAAGGTTGTTGGCCAGAAGGTTCGGTAGCAACCTTCATCGCATTTAAGTCCTCTATCAAGGACGCAAGCTTGGACTGCCTGTCTTGCAGCAAAGCCCATTTAGGGTCTACGGGAGCAGGTGTGGCAACAGACGGGGTTAGCGACTGAGGCGGAACCGTTTACCATCCCTGAAAGCCTTGTTATGCGTGACATAATTGTACAGCAAAACTTCAAAGGCTCGAAAACAGCTGTGAAGTTGACCTGTAAACAACTTGGAGCGTCTCCTGGCTAGGCGCCAGGGAGAGTCTACCAGAATTGAGAAGTCTATCTGGGCAGAGGCATGAACTCCCAAGCCGAGAACTTCTCTCGTGTCATATCAGACTCTCGCTCTATAAACCAGTTTAAAAGAAGGGAAAGCAAAGGCTGTATCCCCCAAACTCCTCCTGGTGAAAAACCAGTCGCCTAGCCAACGTAACGCTCTCTAGGAGAGCGAGAGAGCACTAGCTTAAAAACAACGGCTTCGAAGTAGTTAGGCCTAGTGTAAGCTCTGACGTTTAGGCGAACGAGGAGCAGCAGTTACAAAAAGATTCGGACGAAGATCCTTAAAAAAAATCATCATGATTTAATTAAAGTCCATAGGAGGCTAAGCAGCTTTAGGCTCCTCTCCATCTGACAGAGTCCTCAAGGGAATATCAGTAGGAGGGAGAACAGCAACTTCCTCATCTACAGGAACCTTGTCCGATAAAAGCTGAGTCTCAAGCAAGGGAGAGACCTACCGTGGTGGCAATGCTTTACAAGCAGAGTCCACACTCACTGGTGCATTAGTAGCGGACCAGAACGCAACGTCATGTAACTGCTTGATAGTCTGTGAACTGTCAACAACTGAACTGTCAACCACAACAGGTGCGTGAGGACGCACAGCGTCCACTCGAGACTGCTTTGACTGCCTAGACTGAGCAGTCAAAACGACTCTAGAATGCGGAGGTTGACGCACAGCGTCAAAACAAGTCAACTCCGATTGTTAGTGAACGTCTTGAACATCAACAGGAGTATCAGCAAGTGGCCTAACGTCCAAATGCGGCTGAAAAACCACACGAGACCGCATCGAGTGTGGTTCTAAACAACCTGACTGACGTGACTAAGCTACGCCAACGTCAACAGTAAGCACAAAGGAACGTTAGGTTGGCTGAAAGCCAGGATATCGATGAGATAAACGGCTAGACTCAACGGACTAATCGGTAGAATAGTCTTCCATAAGGGAGGCAAGCATATACTGCATGTCTTGCCATACAACCCATTAAGGATCAACGGAAATGGTTGTGGTAAGAGACGAGGGTAACGTCTGTGACCGCAACACTTTGCCTACAAAAAAAGACTCTCGGAGTCTGTGTTACGCTTTTGTTAGGCGGCGAGCAGTTATCCGATGACTGCAAAGGGTCAGAGCTGTCCTAATGGTTGTAACCAGGACGCTGGACCTGTCCTGAAAGGACTGACTTTCGCTTAAGGGCTTCGAAACCTTGTGACAAGTTTCTTAGGCGAAAAGCCTTCGGATGACGAGGAGAAACAATGTCTCTCTCGTCTTATGGTAGGGGAGATCTTGGTAAGATACACCCGATACCATAGAGGGAAAAACGTCTGTTCGTTGGTCAAGGCCTCTCGAACCCATAAGTCGTTTGACATTACTTCTCCCCTGGGCTTGGGAGCATGTAAGAGGTCCCGGACTAGGTGAACGACAGGCACGAACAGACGAACCCTCGGACGCAACACTGTAACACTTTGCGCCTCGGACGCAACACTGTAACACTTTGCGCATATCACTTTATCACTTCGATTTTCTGTTTTGCACTTATTTCTACCTGAAACACGCAATTCTACCCTTAATTAAAACGTAGTAATTGCGAAATCAGTCGTATAATGCAAGCTCATTAATACCAGCAAAAAACAGAAAACATATTTTAAGATAAAAAAAAATCAGTGGCTGGGAAAGAGACTAAACACTAGTTCATATAACTACGTTTTCAATCTCTCACCGCACATAGCCTGGGGACGAGAATAAAAACCTAAAAACGTTTTATCCTTCCTCCCCGTACAGAGACTAGGGACGAGAGTAACACGAGAAAAACGTTACCCGCTTGAACGGAACGTTTTCTCTCCTCTCTCTCCCTCCGTCTCTATCTCTCTCTCTCCCTCCGTCTCTATCTCTCTCTCTCTCTTTCTCTCTTGATTTCGCACCTAAGAGAAGAGCCCAATTATATTTCGTCAAAAAAAACATGTTATTTGACTAAAGGATAAAACTGAAAGGTTTTTCAAATAAAAACTTCCTTTAAAATAGAATTTAAAACATTTAAGCTAAAAAAGAATGAACAAAACGTCAGAATCGATTTACTCTTACTGCAAAGTGAAACCGTGATACACTCTCTCTCTATCGTAACGATAGAGCGCATGTTGAACGTCCTGAACGTCAACAACTGCGTAGCATAAAAAAACTAAACGTTAGTTCATCTTTGAAAACAGTACGAAGACTATCAAAGAAATTCTTTCATAAAATATTACATTTAAAAAGTTTTAAATCCTTAGCTCTTTAAAAGCTAATTACGATATAAAGGGCTCAACGTTGATTAACTTCGGTTTCCAAGTTAGGACCGCCTACTCTCAGGAAAGGTCTATATAAACAAAACATTAAAATTTATTTTTATATGTTTATAATAAATGGAAAGTTAATCGAAGAGGCCTAATAAAGGCGGAGAGCTATAAAATATATAGAGGAAAATCTATAACGTGATAAGAATTACTAAAAGCCTAAACACACTTCCGTCTAAGGGAAGGGTCGGCCATTTAAAAGTGAAAGAAAGTCCATACTCTCTTTGTCACCATAATTAAATCTATCCAAAACGAGTTCAAGATTTAAGATGAAGATAAAACACCTGCATAGCGAAAGCTCAAAACTAGAATAAAGTACTTCACCAATTAGTTGTGAAAAAACTCCAGTTTAGCAACAGCGAATAAGAGCGTCTTGTCGATAGCTCGACAGAGAGAAAATTGAGTTCTTTGTTTACAACGAGTACTGGGTATCTGAACGACAGATGGCGCTGTTGAGTACACCCCCTACCTGTGTAGCGATCGCTGGCGAATTTTTCCGTAGAGTTTTTCTGTCAAGCAACAGAGTTGCAGCTATTATAATCACCGGCTAAGTTAAATATTGAAAAAAAAAAACCATCTAACCTTATGAAGCTTTTTCAAAGTATTATTCTTACCATTCTGAGTACTTTCTGCATTTTTGGCTATTCATGAAAACCTTAAGTAAAAATTTGATATTTATTAAAACTATAATATAATGGACGTTAAAATATTTCAGTATTAGTTTTTAAGGCGTGTGGTGATCTTGCGAATAAATAAAGCCTTGGTTACGGAATCAAGGTGTACTGTATAGGGTAAGAGATAAGTCTCCAAGCAGGAGGAGGAATCAAATCACTATTTGCAGCAGAAGGAAGGAAAGTATCCTATAAAGCAAATTTAATGAGGAAAAGTGGTAAAGCAGCAAAGAGTGTGTGTTTACTTTATAGAAGATAAATGGAAAAATTCAAGTTGAATAGAACCAGTGGGATAATGACACCCATACTGAATGGAGACCTTGAGTATAAAACAGAAATTTGAGAAATGGCGATTGTTTATGAAAAGCAATTCTAACAGAAAAATCCACAAAAAGACAAAAAAAAAAAAAAAAAAAAAAATGACTGAGCAGATGGTGCTGATAAAGGTGTGGGAATGAACCTAAACAATTTGTAGCAGATGTAACAAGATATCAATAGAAACTCAGGATCGCAAAATATAGTAGCACAGTAGTCAGGTATTCCTTAAGCTGACACAGAAATGAAAAATGGTGAAGCTAAGGGAGGATGGAGAGGGCAGGAACAAGGGCATATCGAGATTTAAAAGCTCAAAAGACTACATATAGCATCCATACAAGCTCTAATTTTGAAATGAGCATTGAAAGGACACTACTACAATAGCAGAAGTCTGGCTGAAGGGCATTAAGGTAACACCCTATCAATAAACACACTACAAATTTATGACTGGTGTACAAGACTTGTAAAACTAGGTATAGCGTGCAACTAGGCACTTGTAATGGAGGGAGATTTGTAAATGTTTGCACTAGAAAGAAATTACAAATAAAGTTGCTTAAAAAAAAGGTATCCATAAACTGGAAAACATAATACCATGAGGATTTCAACTTATGATGGAAGGGGGAGCAGAGTATATACAGTACTTGTCATGAGATACAAGAAAATCAAAAAAATAGAGAGAGAGAGAGAGAGAGAGAGAGAGAGAGAGAGAGAGAGAGAGAGAGAGAGAGAGAGAGAGAGTGTATTCCAAAAAGTATAATACAGTAATGATAACTAATATCAGACAACAGCAGGGATTGACAAATTTCTAAAACTAACCAAATCTTATCAATTGACTCCTTTTAGTGCAAGAGCATGTGGGTCTAGAAACACTGGGCCTCACCAATCCTAGACTTTCAAGCCTCAATGCTTTAAGGCTATAGTGGTATACTGTACGTCAAGTGACAATATATGACAAATCCCAAAGCTAAGAAATAGAAAGTCACCAAATCAAACAATCAAAGCTTTATCAACATTCATGTAGATATCAAAAAATGGTACCCTGAAAAGTGCTATACTGTATTACACTAAGTATCAAATGTGAAAGTTATATATTTTATGAAAACAAGCCCCAGTATGACTCTTGACAACTAGCCTATACATTGCCCAACAAAGGACAGTGTTATGACTCAAAAATAGAAACTCAGTAGTTTGGTAACCTACTTAACAATAAAACACTGAACAGACAAAAAAAAAAATCAGTATTGAGAAAGTGCAGCTAAAAACATTAACTATATGATACAAAACACAAAATACGAAACTTTTTTTCTTTAAAGTCTACAAAATTTAAAAAGAAATCACAGTATTAACACACATAAGAAAAGAATGAAAAATTTGAGAAATGGATCTCAACATCTAAGTGAAAAAATTACGGAATAAATAAAGGAAAAAAGAAATGTACTGTATTGCCAATTGTTGAAGTGTGCTTTAAAAAAGAACTTATCATGGATGGAATGGTGAAAATTACAATAAGACAATGACCTGCTAACAACAGTCCTGTTAATGTCAACAGCTGCAAGAATTTACTGGAATTGACACAAAATATAGAAGCAATTACTGATTATGAGTTGTCACAGTATCTACAACAGTTTAATTAATATTTTTGATAGTAGGACTTCACAAAAAAAAAAAAAAAAAAAAAAAAAAAAAAAAAAAAAAAAAAAAAAAAAACACACACACACACACTAAAGTTTTGGTAAAACATACATTCTACTCAAAGTTCCCTAGTATTAGTAAGTGAAGGTCTAAGTACCACACCAGTGTAAATGCTGTCTGGATATGGATGGACGCATATTGATGGGAAGACGACTCTCAAAATCCAGACAATAGGAAATATTCTCCTGAAGCCTCCAATACTTAAATGTAGTGGATTTTAATTTGACTAGCGACCAGTCAAAAATCCTGAAATAAACAAGATTGTTAAACATATCACTTTTTGCTTTATTCAAATTACAAAATAAACTTTAAAATGATTTAAATAAAAGTAAAATGCTTGGTTCAAAATTATCATCTACTATAAAACACAATGTAACCTTATGAACCATTTTCAGAGCATTATTCTTACCCTTCTAAGCAACTTATTAACACTCAATGACTTTGTGGTACTTTGAGCATTTTTTGGGCTATTCATGAAAACCTTTAGTAACCACTTGATATTTAATACCCAACTGATATGATCTAATGAAAAGATAAAAACGTTTCAGTATTAGTATTCAAGGTGTGGTGTGGCCTCAAGAATAGATAAAGTCTTGGTTATGGAATTCAGGGCAAGAGAAAGCCTCAAAGCTGGAGGAAGAGGAGGAGGAACTAATAAAGCAATGTGTCCTGTAAAGCAAATAGAATGAGAAAAATGGTAAAGCAGCAAGAAAGAGTGTAAACAGCACTTTACAGAAGATAAATGGAAAAATTCCTGTTGAACAGAACCAGTGGGATAATGACAGCCATATTCTGGAAACCTACTAAATGGAGAACTTGAGCATGAAACTAATTTGAGAACCAGATTGTTTATGGAAAGCAAAGCTAACAGAAAAGAAATCACAAACACAAAAAGACTATGGAGGAAAAGTATTGAATGGCTGCTATTGTTGAAGGTGAATGCTGAACCTAAACACAGGTCAAGAAACGGTTTGGGATTTCTAGGGACAGTATCAACTTCCTAGAAGAATACAAGTCAAAGTCAACAAGATGACAATATGAGTCTTCCTGGAAGAAATGGGTGGCCTTTGTCAAGGCGAAGAAACCTAAGGAGATTTCTATGGACTTCTGTTTGTCCTTCTTCATCCATCTTCATGAACAAGGTTTAGCAGCCAATACGATTACTACATATAAATCCGCCCTGGCCAGACCAATACTTTACGGCTTCCAGGTAGACTTTTCCAACGAAATCTTCAACAAGATCCCTAAAGCCTGCGCAAAACTTTGGTCCGCAGCTCCTCCTAAGCCCATTTCATGGTCTTTGGACAAAGTTTTTCATTTAGCATCAACCCTGAACAATGAGGATAGCTCGCTGAAAGACTTGACTCAGAAGGTGATATTCTTATTTGCACTAGCCTCGGGAGCCAGAGTTAGCGAAATAGTGGCCCTCTCGAGGGATGATGGCCACATTCAGTTCACAGACAATGGAGAACCGAACCTCTTTCCGGACCCGACGTTTCTCGCCAAGAACGAGCTGCCCACTAAAAGGTGGGGTCCCTGGAGAATCTGCCCTCTGAAGGAAGAAGCATCCCTCTGCCCAGTGGAATGCTTAAAGTTCTATCTTCGTAGAACTTCAGACTTTAAGGGAGGTCAGCTTTTAAGGGGAGAGACTTCCGGTTCAACGTTATCCTTGAAACAGATTAGGGCGAAAATCACCTACTTCATTCGCAGAGCGGATCCAGACAGTACACCCGCAGGTCATGATCCGAGGAAAGTTGCCTCGTCTCTGAATTTCTTCCAAATGATGTCGTTTGAAAGCCTTCGTGCTTATACTGGATGGAAGTCCTCGAGGGTCTTCTTCAAGCACTAAAGTATTACAAGAAATTAAATTTCACGTGGTGGCGGCGGGCAGTGTAATAAAACCCGCTGCTTAATTACTGTGAAGAACAGTGCACTATTCGGGACTTATAGTGAAGGGTGTACATGATAGACTCGTAAGGCATATCATATTGAGTTTTGTGTTTAAGTGATAACACTATAGGCTGTTCTCCCTACACAGGTGACATTAAGCATAATAAGCCGACACAAGTGCCAGGCATTCTTATATGCACAGTGTTCCTAGTAACAACAGATTGTATAGTGAAATTTTATATTTCCCTTAGAGTGGCTAATGTTTTCCTTTTCAGGTAAACCCTATTTATTCCTGTTATTACTGTTTATGCTTTTATGCAGAATTATTCAGCATACATTGTAATTGATTACAACCATGATTTCTTTTTTTGTAATAAACAATAGAACGAATATTTGCGTCTCTTTCGCCCCAAATATTTCATTGTATGTATAAGTCAAGAGCATCTTTGACTCTTTTTGATATTTAAGTAAATACCGGAACTAAGATTCATATTGTTCCAGGCAAACAGGTAAGATCTTATTGTACTAGACTGTTCATTTTACTGTTTAAGGTTTCCTACACGTATATAAACCTGTCCGTCTCTTCATCGACAGACCCGGGAGGTACAGTAACCTGCCCAAACCAATACCATCCTCGTACAGACTATGCTTTATGTATATGTTGACACTAATATACAAACTGTTTGCTAGATTGTTCCTTGAACTCACAATCCTCTTGTTTTTTCCTCGAGTCTACCCAGACTCTTCCCTGTAGGGGCCAGGAAGCACTGATATATTTCATGATCAGCTGATTGATGTATAACGGTAACATCATGTGTCTCTAGGTCTAAAGACCAAAGAGGAAAGATTTAGCTCGAGATTAACGGCACTATTGAAAATCCACAGATACATTAATGCTCTGGTACACTTCTATCACGACGACATGGCCTGAGCCCAAAAAATGGATTTTGAGCGAAGCGAAAAATCTATTTTTGGGCGAGGTAGCCATGTCGTCCTGATGGACCCACCCTCTTTTGGGACAAAAGGATAATGAATCCCTCCCTATGGTACTGTATCTGCAACACCTACAAAGCTACAAAGAATGACGGTGGCGCCTCGCGGTGGCGGATTAGCGCACTACTTGCAGAGCAGTAGGGAGCGCCGAGAGCGATGTCTCTGTAACGACTCTCCTTATTCTTGCCTCTCTTTCCCCTCGAAGTGAAAGCTCTATTGGGGGCGTAGATAGCCTCGAGACGTGTCAAGAATACGTCCTCTGATATTACGCGATATCCCTTCGAAAAATTTTAAGGGATATTCGCTCCAGGAGTTAGAATTCTGGATACCTTTGATAAATTCTCTGGGATATATCACTGTAGTCAAATAGGTAAATGTCTAGGAGAAGGCCGCACCCGTTTTTCAATTATTAACGACGAAAAACGGCAAAAAACAACCAGATTATTGTTGCACAGTGCATAGAAACATGTGGAAATTAATAAAAAAGAAACTAAGACTTACCTCTTACACACAAAATGTAAGCATAAACCTACTACTACAATTATGGGGGACCCCAGTGGAAAGCAGGGTTTTTGGGTGGGGGAAGGATGCTAAAAGTGATTTTTCGGGGCACTACCGAACCTAATACAACCAACCAACCTACCCTGGGGGGCCTGTACCCCTACCTAGGCCTACCGGGGGGGGGGGGGGGGGGGGGGGGGGGGGGGGTTCCGGCCCCCCTGCGACCCCCCCCCTTAAGGCCACAGTGATTTTCAGGGCACCACCGAACCTAATACACCCACCTAACCTAGCCTAATAGCCCTGTACCCCTACCAGGGGGGGGGGGCCCTGCGACCCCCCCTTAACCCTGGATAGGTACGGTCCTCGGACACCCCTTTAAGGGTATACTCGGACGCGAACGACCCCGACGCCAAAAAAAATTCTTGAAAAATCAGTTTTTGCAGTAACCTCCTTTTTTCTTTTGCCAAAAAAAACTTCAATGAATGCTTAAAACAACTGTAAAGATAAATACTACTCATCTGCAGAAAATCTATTTATTATAAATATTTTAAAAAATTAAGTAGAAAAAAAAAAGACCTGACATAAAAATTCATAAAAAAAAAGTTTATACATATATACACAAATCCTTTTAGGAATTGATTCTTGAATGTTTAGGACACATCTTGATGTATTTTGGATGAAGTCAGACCCATGGAGGTGAAGATCTGAAATGAGAAAAAAAGGGTAACTTTTTTTGGCCAAAAAAAATTGTCCAAATTTCATGAATTTTTTTGGGTACCCAAATGAAATAGGAAGTGGCTAATTTTTTTAGGGAATAAACATATGTTATCCTAAAATAGAAATATGTAAAAAAATCTTCATTATTTTGTAAATTACATTTATATCAGGGGCCATATCTAAAGGTAATTTTTTGAGTACTTGGAAATTTCGTAAAAAAATATATATATTTAATATATAATATGATATTTATGCAGGTAAAAATATACCAGAATATCACAAATTCTATAGGGAACAAGAATATATATAGATAGGGCAGCTTACGCTTCGGATATGTCCACAAAATGGCCGCCAACCACACTGACTCAGACTCCCTAATCTGCCACTTGAAATGTAGGAAGGGTATGTCAATTTCAAGGTGTTATTTACTAATCTAATTATTATTGGATATGCATAAAAATTGTATGGTGGGTTGCTGGATAATTGTCGATTATTTTACGACTATAAAATTAAAATTCTGACCCAAAAAATTTTTTTTGAAGGGAAATAAAATCGAAAAAAAAAAATGTAAAACAATATTTTAGCTAAAAAAATTTGATGATATTCAATCAAAAAAAAGTAAACAAAATTTTCCGACAAATAAACATCTAGAGGAATCATTACTCTGTGATAGTTCCTTAGTACGTAGTAATTTTGAAAGAATTGGGAAAAAACGAAAAAATGGCAATCACCGGAAAATCGAACAAATACCTATATATACGCCATATCTGGCTAAAAAAAAGATAGGCATGGGTAGCCAGATCATCTAGAAACACTTTCCAACACTATAAAAATATAAGTTTTGCGACACTACTTGCCAATTCCTTACGGTAACATGACTAAGCAAAAAAATGCAAAACAAATAAAAAGGGGCACTCGTGGAAAAATGGCCATTCTAATATACGGCATTTCAGAAAAAAAAATTTCAGCCACGTGCTAGGCAAACCATCAAGGCATATTTTCCGACAAATAAACATATAAATGAAATATTACTCTGTGATAGTTCCTTAGTACGTAGTAATTTTGAAAGAAATGGGAAAAAACGAAAAAATGGCAATCACAGGAAAATCGAACACATACTTATATATACGCCATATCTGGCTAAAAAAAAAAATAGGCATGGGTAGCCAGATCATCTAGAAACACTTTCCAACACTATAAAAATATAAGTTTTGCGACACTACTTGCCAATTCCTTACGGTAACATGACTAAGCAAAAAAATGCAAAACAAATAAAAAGGGGCACTCGCGGAAAAATGCCCAACATTCTAATATACGGCATCTCAGATAAAAAAAAAGACATGCACGTGTTAGCCCAACCATCAATGCACACTTTCTAACACATAAACATGAAAAAAAATCAATAATATACGGCAATTCCTTACTACGTAGTAAATTTTTACAAATATTGAAAAAAAAACAGAAATTGGCAACCGCAGTTAAATACCCAATATACCAATAACTACGTCGTATCTGACAAAAACAAAATCACGCATGGGTAGCCAGATCATCTAGACACACTTTCCAACATTAAAAAAGCAAAAGTTTTACGACACTATTTCGCAATATCTTACGGAAAAATGACTTGGCAAAAAAATTTAAAAAAATTAAAAAGGGACACTCGCGGTAAAATGCCCGACATTCTAATATACGACATCTCAGATAAAAAAAAAGACATGCACGTGTTAGCCCAACCATCAAGGCACACTTTCTAACACATAAACATGAAAAAAAAAATGAATAATATACGGCAATTCCTTACTACGTAGTAATTTTTACAAATATTGAAAAAAAACAGAAATTGGTAACCGCAGTTAAATACCCAATATACCAATAACCACGTCGTATCTGACAAAAACAAAGTCATGCATGGGTAGCCAGATCATCTAGACACACTTTCCAACACTAAACAAGCAAAAGTTTTACGACACTATTTGGCAATATCTTACGGAAAAATGACTTGGCAAAAAAATGAAAAAAAATGAAAAAGGGGCACTCGCGGTAAAATGGTCCTCGTGGTGATGAACGACATTTTAACTAAAAAAAAAAACATGCACATGGTAGCCAAACAATCCACCAAGACTTTCCACAACTGATAACCTATACAAGTTGCACCATTCTACGACAATTTCATAATACGTAATAACTTTGATAATTATGCAAACTACCTCAGAAGGGTAAACTCGGACGCGAACGACCCCGACGCGTCTCAGAAATCGGGGAAGGAGTACAGCTACAGCAATGCACATCTGGACACTACTAGAGCGTGTAGGGGAGACACCTCCTGCAGGTCGATCACCCACAAATTCAGTCACAGGGGTGAGTCACGTGAGAAAAACCTGTTTTTTTTTTACGCTCGGGGTCGCAAACGACCCACCGTACCTATCCAGGGTTAAGGACACTACCTAACACATCCATCAAACCAAATCCAAAGTGATGGTACTGCTGTATACATCGTTATACTATCACCATTATAATATACTCCATAAATTAATGAAGCTTACCTTAACCTGTTGGTTGATAAAGATGTGCTGCTGCTTTGACAAAAACGTGAAGCCGTTGCAAGGTTCCCTGACATGCAGGACAATTTTTAATTTGTAAAATTAAATTGTGTCTCTGGCACAAATCCACAAGTTTTTCGATTTTCCCCGAATAGGCTAAAACAAATTCACCGTAACTTAAGAAACAGTCGGCACAAGAAACGGGAATTTCAATTTCTTGTGCAATATCAGATGACGTGCTTGCTACGGCCTCCATGTCTAGGAACGAAATAAAATGGCTGGGTAAGAAAATGTATTGTCGCACTGTGATGGGTAAGAAATTGTATTGTCGCACTGTGATTGGCCAAACGTGAAGACGTCATTGGGAAAGAAAATGTATTGTCGCACTGTGATTGGCCAAACGTGAAGACGTCATAGTGGACTAGTTTGTCTGCGGATTATAGTGGTTACAGGGCTCATTTGAGCAAAAATAAGACACAGTCAACAACAACAACAGACTTAGAAAAATCTGGGAGGAAGACAAGAGTAGCGTGAGTTTGATCCTCGATATTTCGACTATTATTGATTTTCACTAAATTATCTCACTGGTATACCATTATATACATACATTCCTACATATTCTAGTAAAAATAAATTGAATATCAGTGATATCTTCATGCGGCCCTCTCCTAGACATTAACCGTCAACTATACCTAGGAAGCTACCTTCGAAGGAACTTCCATCACGACGACATGGCCTGAGCCCAAAAATAGATTTTTCGCTTCGCTCAAAATGTTTTCATCCACTTCCATGTAACATTTTTCCAACTGGGGTTACCCCAACTGGTTACAGTATATTTTTTTTTTTCCGTATTTCTAACCATTATCGTTTTTTGGCATTTCCCCACCCACCCAAGTTTCCCATAGCAGTCCCATATTTGTCTTTAAATAAGAGGGTCCCAAAACTCCAAACGGGTGATTTGCCCCAATAATCATGGTCAGAAATGCATAAAACACAGATACTGAGTAGGAAAAATATATGGTTCATGTATTTGACTAGAAATTAGAGTATCATACTTCACCTGTGTTTTTCCAAACCACCAGGCAGGAGGTTCCCAACTCCCTGTGGTCTGACCTGAGATAACTAAAGGAGCAAATTGTTAATTTATTTCTTATCAAAATCTGTAGCTTTGTTACTAGCGGTTTCTGCCAGTAGTATATGGTATTTCAAAGATCTAATTATATAAAAGTTTAATGTCCTAGTTTAGCAGTTCTATTAGAACACCACAAAACCTGCCTCTATTTGAAAGAACAACTATATTTCAGTATGGGTAAGACGAACGGTGCATGTGTATATATTTATAAAATGGCCTTACCTGGTCTAGACTAATAGGCAAAAGACTTTAGATCGATTATTAAGTGATTTTTATTGGAGATTACCAATTATGATGATATTCTATTCATATTTAAAAGTCTTAATAATCATAATATCTATCAGTACTAAATAACAGGTCTAACAACTATCCTAATTCACCGTTATCAACTTTACACTTCAGAGTTCCACATGGATGGTTTCACCTTGAGGATGGCTATGCGTCCATGCGTAATATACAGTATATACTATATGAACACCTAAGTAACCCATTCCATTTGCGCTTGAAAGTTTTATATAAAAGTAACACTAAATACTTATATTTGGGAATTTCTCACCTTGAAAAATCCGAAAAAAAGTCCAATTACTACTTCTTCCTCGACATCCTGGCCACCAGTTGTTGCCACTTGCTTCTTGCCAGATGGGTTAGTCTTGTACAAATCCCCAAACTTCATGGTAAAATATCCCCAAAACAAGCCAAAAATACCCAAACTTCATGATAAAAAAATCCCCAAAGCAAGCCAAAAATCCCTATTTCGACAAAAATATTTTCTTCTGACCCTGTAGGCTCTACTAATATAGAGACATTACTCCATATACTTCATATAAATGCAAGCAAACTAATTGCAACAATATAAAGATTTACTCATCTCTGTTTCTTCTTCATAGAAATTTGTACAGAATATCCCCATCAGAAACCCAAAATCCCCACAATCTAGGGATAAATTTCCAAATCTAGGGATAAATCTCCATCCTGGCAACACTGCGAGTCCAACCAAGGACTATTTAGTCTTTGCCTCCATCTGTCATATGTAAGTGTTCCTATAATATCCTAATTTAGAAAACAATCTTTTAATTTTGGTCCATATGAATGATTTTAATTTTATCTCTTAGTATAAGTAATGTGTTTTAAATGATAAAATCAATGTGTAAATCTGTACTAGGTCAGATGTCTAAAATATTCTTCATAATAGGAAATTGAATTTATGACTTCAATGCGATAACAAGTGAGATTTTGGCAATTGTAACAATATATCACTAAATCTAGTTTCCTAAATCTATAAAAAACATGAAATTAGTTTTTTTTTACCGTAGAGAAACTTTCAGATTAGGTTGGAAGTATGTTCTTATTCTTCAGAAAAGAAAAAACTTGGACAACAAGTTTCCTCTTAGTTGAAGTTTACATGTTTAAAGGAGGAAAAATTATATATATATATATATATATATATATATATATATATATATATATATATATATATATATATATATATATATATATATATATATATATATATATACATTTATATATATATGTGTGTCTGTGTGTGAACTTTTAATCAAACTGATAAATATTATTATTATTATTATTATCATTATTATTATTATTATTATTATTATTATTATTATTATTATTATTATTATTATTATTATTATTATTAAATGCTAAACTACAACCCTAGTTGGAAAAGCAGGATGCTATAAGCCCAGGGGCCCCAACAGGGAAAATAGCCCAGTGAGGAAAGGAAACAAGGAAAAATAAAATATTTAAAGAATAGTAATAACATTAAAATAAATATTTTCTATATAGACTATAAAAACTTTAACAAAACAAGAGGAAGAGAAACTAGATAGAACAGTGTGCTCAAGTGTACCCTCAATCAAAGAAAAATCAATTAGCAACTTGCAGTGGGAGAAAATTCGCAGAATAATAATAATAATAATAATAATAATAATAATAATAATAATAATAATAATAATAATAATAATAATAATAATAATAATAATAATAATAATAATAATAATAATAGAATTAGTAGACAGTAGTGGACACGACTCACTAAATCATATTTTCATGTCTATGTAATGTGATTTGGGTTAACCAACCAAAACCACGCTAACCATAATAATGAGTTCCAATTTGACTAGTAAACTTGCTGGTTTAGATTAAGCCATTCTCGTGATTCTCGAGAGGCACGTAAATAAATAGCTCAGTGCTCATTATTTCATAGTACTACGTAACAGCTGTTGACACCTGATTTTTTCTTACCGATAGACTGTTATTTTTACATCACGCCACCAAATATATTGTTAAATTCAGTTAATTCTCTATAAATTAAATAAAAAAAAATTATATCAATGTAGGTAGTAGGTTGGCCATGGCACCAGCCACCCGTTGAGATACTACTGCTAGAGAGTTGCTGGGTCCTTTGACAGACCAGACAGTTACTGTAGTACATTGGATCATTTTCTCTAGTTACGGTTCAATTTCTCTTTTGCCTACACATACACCGAATAGTCTGGCCTATTCTTGGCATATTCTCCTCTGTCCTCATACACATAATAACACTGAGATTACCAAACAATTCTTCTTCTCTCAGGGGGTTAACTACTGATATGTAATTGTTCAGTGGATACTTTCCTTTGAGTAAGGGTAGAAGAGACTCTTTGGCTATGGGAATTGGCTCTTCTAGGAGAAGGACACAGCAAAATCAAGTCATTGTTCTTTAGTCTTGGATGGTGCCATAGCCTCTGTATCCTACCATGGTCTTTAACTGTCTTGAGGTAGAGTTCTCTTGCTTGAGGGTACCTCAGGCGCACTATTCTATCTTATTTCTCTACCTCTTGTTTTTTTAGATTTATAGTTTATTTATGAAAAAAAAAAAATTTAATGTCACAGTTCTTAAGATATGTTATTCTAATTGTTAATTGCTACTGCTGTTTATTTATTTCCTTATTCCTTTTCCTCACTGGGCTATTTTCCCTGCTGAAGCCTTAGGCTTATAGCATCATGCTTTTCCAGCTAGGGTTGTAGCTTAGCAAGAAATAATAATAATAATAATAATAATAATAATAATAATAATAATAATAATAATAATAAAGAGTTGGACACCTCTGGGCATGCTCAACTCTCCCTGTAGCCTTCCTCAGAAAGGGGAAGAGGAGTGGTCATATACTTGGTCATATGCTTGTGAAGGGGGTTGCGTGTGCATGTACACTATATCTACCTGAATATTTAGCGGATATTTTTTATAAGTCTCTTACACTAGTAGTAGCCTATCTAACAAACAAAAAATACTGTTAGTGCCAGCAGTTGTGAACTGTGTTAGAGCCAACATAATAATGTTGCACACACACGCTATATATATATATATATATATATATATATATATATATATATATATATATATATATATATATATATATATATATATATATATATATATATATATATATATATATATGTGTGTGTGTGTGTGTGTGTGTGTGTGTGTGTGTGTATACATATATATATATATATATATATATATATATATATATATATATATATATATATATATATATATATATACATATATATACATATCTATACATATCTATATATATATATATATATATATATATATATATATATATATATATATATATATATATATATATACATATATATATATATATATATATATATATATATATATATATATATATATACATATATATACATATATATATATATACATATATATATATATATATATATATATATATATATATATATATATATATATATATATATATATATATATTTGTGCTCCACAAGGCTCTAGAAGAGTTGGAGGACCCAGGCTTACATGGCTGAGGACTATGAAGCGTGAAGTAGATGATGATGAATGGAGAAGTATTGATTTAAAAGCTCAAGATAGAGACGACTAGCGAAATCTAACCGAGGCTATTTGCGTCAATAGGCGTAGGAGGAGATGATGACGTATATGTGGATGAAAATCAACACAACATTGTGCTAAAATAGAAATAAATTTCTATTTCAAACTGGGATCGAACCCTTGCCCCTTCAAATGAAAGGCAAGGTCGCTACCATCCACGTCACCAGAGGATTAACCTAAGTGCTAACTGCACTTCGGGATTTACCTGACGAGACATCAGTCTTACCAGCGATTTTTTTCCCCCGGCTTTTAATTCGAATTAAATAACTAACAAAACAGTTCATAGTCCACTATAAGACACTTTCATCACCATGCTGGCTGATTGGTAGTAATAGCAGTCGTAGTAATGTGTGAGGATGACATGAAAAAATTACAAGATATAGTAAATAAAAGTGGTGTAATAAACCATAACTGTTTAAAGATATTACATGCATACATTATATAATGGTACCAGTTGTTAGGGATAAATAATAAGAAAGTCGAAGTAGTTGTTGGTATGAACTCCACCTTACATATATGACCTTTCATGGTGCTTATTGATTTAAATTTCCTCTTTTAAGAAATAACTTTTAGCCACGTGTGAGATGAAATCTATTAATACCTCACTAGAATGTATGCGGCTGTTTTGTAAAACAATTTTATATGTATTCGCATATACACAACAAAATATTTAAAGTTTCCACAAAACAATCCTTTGATGGCAAATCTCAACAGACAGCCATGGAGTCGTCTGAATTATTTATAAAGACTAAATGCTTACACCAGATTTCATATAGCTTACATCTCAATAGTAATCCATTTTATTCAAGAACCTGTGTACGAATAAACACAGCTTAATCCAAACCAACTTCCAGCAGCCAGGCATTGCAATAAAGATCTTAATCTAAATCACCCCTCAATATGCAAATAAACTTACTTTTCTAGTATGGCCTGAATGCAGTTCCGGTGGTCCCAGACGTACACTTGAAAACACTCTTTCTTTTCTAATTTTTGTGGTAATTTTCAAAAAATTCCTGCCACACGGTTAACACAGTAAACATATTCAGGTGAATCAAAGTGACTGCTTTGAAGTCTTGTATGAAAGTGAGTTACTGAGCCAGTGAGAAAGATTTGTTTTGCTTCTCACTCAGGCAATCACCAATCGTTCCTCTAGCCATTCTTTAGTGCCAAACGTACGATCTGCTAAAAATGATGAAATATTAAGATAAAATTAAGGCATAGCTTTAGCAGCTCAGCGATACTCGGCACAAATTTCCATGATATTTTTACGGCAATTCCTAATCGTTTAAGGCTTCTATTTTTTTCTTATTTCTACTAATCCACGTGCGTTGCTGGGATTTTTTTTTTTAGCCTATTCGCGTTATAATTTTACCACAGCCTGCTAGACTATAAAGCTTCCATATCTGTACTACTTACTGCCCTTGTAAATTATCATGAGAATTACGAACTATGCCGATCAACTTGCACCCTGACGTTTATCTCATCAGATCGATGTGAAAATTTTGCCAAATACTTTAGTTAGCCAATAAAATTATTGTTTTCTTTATATCGTTCTAAATACTCATAGAAAATTTACTTTATTTTTAGAGTAAACTATAACAAATTATTAAATTAAGTCCACTTCGGTATTGATGTATAATGATAGTTAAAAAGTGTTTATATACCTTTGAAAATATGGGTTTCAGATAGATATTATCATTACAATACTTAAAAACACTATAAACATGTACCATTTTCTCAGAAAGGATCATTAGTAACTTTTACATTTTTACCAAAGTTCCTTATTTAAGGATAGAGATCTATGAAACTTTATTGCGTAACCCGTCAAAGGACATAGGTGTTTCTGCGCATTATAGTCAACTAGCAAAATTCAACAGTAAGACAAGAAAAAATATAAAAAGTATAAACATTTGTCTGCTAACTTTTCAAACCACCCTCATAAAAATATGAACCTATACGGTCGCTCATAACTATATGTAAAACTATGTCAACAACGAAATTATGTAGACGAATATCTAAAGGGAGAATGAAATGCATTTATTTTTATTCTTTTTATATAAATTATATCAATCTTGAAATCTTGACCGTGTGTATGGAACAACAGATACAAATGTTGAACAAAACGTACAAGGTATTTTTTTCAGTTATAACATTCCACAAACTATCCCAAATCAAGTTTCGATACCAGCTAGATTTTACTCTATTTCTCGACATTGTGATTTCGTTATAACTATACTCATAAGCTCTCCTAAGAAATGAAAAAAAAAAAAAAAACTTCAAAATGCAGTATTAAAACAAATTTTCAAGAGAATATCGTTAGATAAAATAAAAAAGCTTTTTTTAATGTACGTATTCAATTACATGCTTGAAAATTAATCAGTTATGAATGTCACGATATCATGACTTAAATACGATTATTGTACTTTATAATCATGTCCTTGTGTTCAATCTGAACAAATTCGTTCTTGTTAACAATGAACTGATGTTAATTCTCGGCGTAAACATGCTATAAGTATTCCTTAAGCAATGGAAATGCTTTTTTTTACTAGAACATAAGTATAGAAACGAAGAAACAAATAAGATGGGATGTGCAGTCATGGCATAATGAACAATGCTGATGGAAGCAATGGAGGTCTTGAAAACTAATGACGACCTTTGGTTCTAATTAAATCTTAAGGGGGAAATAGTAGACTTTGAAATAAATTATGTTCATTAACACTAATATTGCCCTTTATGGCCATACATAAGGTTAGCAAGTTTGGCCCGTGATGCAATGATAAAGGATTCGATTCCACATTCGTTCATCCCTCGTTTGATCCTGAAGTAGCCTCCTTCGCCCCACTCGGAGCCCCATGAGTTTGCCACGATCTGCAAATATCAAAGCGGAAATTACTTAAGACTTTCATGTAAATGCATACCTTTAGTTGCGACACTTTCTAAACATACCTAAACCGGGGTAGCTTCTTGAGACCAAAAATTGCAACTGGGTTATTTCCCTTTACATTGTATAAAATTTTAGTTCTCATTCGATGAATATGAAATATTATGTAGTTAGTGCAAAAGTTTGGTAGTGAAACTTAAAACAAGTCAGAGAAAGCTCTCGTGTAACTCGCATTTTAGAGGCTTCATGGCAAATAGGACTGTGATGCAATCAATAAGACTAAAATATATGCAGCCTCCCTCGTGCAAAGGTCAGTTGCAAGAGAAGCTATACAATCATGATATGAATCTTAAGATTCAACACGTGCAATGTGCAATGAGTCATAATGTAGAGTAGAGCAACTTTGAGATTAATCGTATCTGCTTTCACTAGAGGGAACCAATAATTTTGTTTCTTACCCAGTAATTAACAGGGCTCGAACCCATCATTCGGGAACTTCCCCAGCCGATGATCCTCACAGAATGAAGTGCTGAATCATTTCCTTTCAGGCGATCGGCAGTCAGACCAGTATAAGAGTAGATGCCACTTTTGTACATGAACAGGTCAGTGTGGACGGTCATCAAGGCTGCGGAGAAGAATTTTTCTAAGTAGGCCCTAATCAAAGTAATTGTCTGAATTGTCTCCCATATATCAAATATAACAAAATCAAAAGACACTAATTCAATTAAAACTATAGGACTGGAATAGAGCCAAATATGGATGTGGGGAGGCAATAGTGGACATGAACGCTGCGAAATGACAATCTTACCTTGGACGGGCCCGTTGTGCATAATCTCCCACTGGATGTCCTCCTCCTTACCCGAAATTCGGTAAGCAGGCTCAAACCTAAATCGATCCTTGGCCTGTCATGAAATGTACAGCTAACTTTTAGAACAATTTAATTAAGAAGATTCTTTTTATAAAATAATAAATAGCTTCATATTAAACTTTAGGTTGCTAAAGGAAATTCACTGAACATAAATTCACATACATAGCCTACATACATCCACACATATTTCAATATGTATACTATATATACATACGATTAATGATACATATATCCCCGTATATTTTGCGTGTATTTACTCATATATTCTCCCTTAACCCAAAAGTAAACCAGAGGCAACAAACTCACTGAGCAGGTCAGCTTGGAAAGATCATTTCTCTTGATAAGACACTTCGGCACCTTTCCGGACTGTCCACTCTCATACTTATAACACTCTTCTCTTACGATTCTGCAAAAAAAATAAGTAATATATATATATATATATATATATATATATATATATATATATATATATATATATATATATATATATATAATATATATATATATATATATATATATATATATATATATATATATATATATATATATATATATATGCGCCATAATAACATACTTTTATGAAGATATATATGTAAATAAACACACACACACGCACATATATATATATATATATATATATATATATATATATATATATAATATATATATATATATATATATATATATATATATATTATATATATATATATATATATATATATATATATATATATATATATATATATGCATATATATAATACAGATATTACTTTTAAATATTAGAATATAAAACCAACCACAATATTACACTGTCAAGCCATTTCATATTGCCCTCTTTATCTAAAATATTTTTTTTTATTCATTTAGATCTACAACAGCCTAAGTAACTTGCAATGAAACGCGTTTGACTTATCAGATTACTTTGCAACGTTGCAATAAATTCACTCATTTAAAAGAATAAAGAACATGCAGATTTTTAGCAGCTCGGCGAGTCTTCTCGTGCAGGTTAATATGAAGGAAATAGTATCTATCAAAAAAAAAAAAAAAAAAAAAAATTTTATCAAGAAAAGAGGAGAATACAAAATGAATATACTGTATTAGAAAAATACTTACCCATGACCTCTTAGGTAATTCCAGGCCCTGTCAATGTGACCCCCTTCACAACCCTTCTGTCCGAGTTGTGCACAACTGAGGAGGTTCTGGGCAGACAGTTCCATTCGTTCAAGACCCTTGGCCAGGATTGATAGCCTGAGACAAATACATTGAATTGAGTATCCATACTTACATGAGTGTGTGTGAGAGAGAGAGAGAGAGAGAGAGAGAGAGAGAGAGAGAGAGAGAGAGAGAGAGAGATTTCAACAAATTGATACAATCACTGCCACTTTGCTCGTTTCAATAAACATAACATTCTCTATTTCATTTCATCCGATAAGACTTCAGTTCAGCTAGTTTAAGCAAACGAATATGAACACAATAGTTTATTCAAGAAGGGCTATACACCTTATCCCCTTTATGTTGAAAGGTAGCTTACCTATCCTGAGCAACCCCGAGGGTGGAAAACGCCCATGACGATCCACACCATCCTTGATCGCATACATCTGCCACGCGCCCCGCCCACTCGACCTTCTTCCTGGCGTCAAAGCTCACCGGGATCTTGGAAACGTCCGGGTCGAGTCGGATCGGATGCATTTCCTGCGACTTTAGTTTAAAAAGGACAAATAGTTTAAAGAATAAAGGGTTAACAAATGAATAAATCTATTGAATTAAATTTTTCTTATCATGCACGAGTATTATTAAGTATCATGAAAAAATGTTACGAAAAGATTCAATTTTCTGATGAGAATGAAATAATCTGTTAAGAACGCAATCAGTCAGTAATTTTAATTAGTCATTTTAGTATGTTATGATGAATTTTTCTTAAAACAGATAAAATCATAGCCATCCCTCCAAATTTGAAAGGCCTTAAATATCTTTTATTTTAATTATTATATCGACTGTTGGAAAAATATTTCTAATAGGGTGTAATTAATTCATATTTTTCTCAGCTTTTTCGGGACTTCCCGGCCAGCATCTTGCTGTTAGACAACCCAGTTACCACATTAACTCACACAATAAACAACAAACCCGAGGAATAAAAAATAACAAAACAAAAAGTTTCGAGACATCAAAGTCTCTTTCGAATGATCTGCTGAGAGTTTTACCTGATCCTGAGGATTGAAGGTTCCTGTCCTGAGCCTGAGGCCATCCGAAGCCTTTCTGCCCCAAAATTTGGGATACATGGCTGCCATCCAACCTTTCTCTCTAGGGTTCTCGTTGATTTCTGACACGATGAACTCGTCTGTCATACACAAATCTTTCTCGCATTCCAGTTGACCGTCATTACAAGAGCTGTAATTATGAATGCTTATTTTAATTTACTTTCTAAGTAAACCTATGTGAAATGTTTTTCTGTGCATGGTTGTAGTTTAAAGGATTGGATATTTGAGTTGCAAGATATACCATATACCATCTTTATTGCATAATTCATTTTCTGCACTGGTGTGCCTAATAAAATTAAATACGAATAAAAAGTTGAACTATGATTTCAAAGAAACTTATTAGCCTGAACTACCTCATTTAACTTATGTTCCCTAGATTTTCTCGTTAAGGTAATAAGATTTTTAATACAATATATTCTTCGTAAACGGTTCTCTACAAAGTATCTCAACACAAATATGAATATAAAAATGTGCAATTAGCATTACATATAATTGCAAATTCATCTCACCATGCATTGCAGTTGACCGTCACCGATTCCCCGTGTCGCACGTTGGTTTCATCAATTTTGCAATCTGAGTGAAGAGAGATGATTAACTTAATTGGACAAAAATGTTGAAGGAATCTCTATTAGAAAATGCATTAAAGGAGTAAAAGGAAAAGTACATTTGTTAAGATCTGTCCTATTGTTTTCGTTAAGAACTTCCGTATAGTTTTATTTTTTATCTTTTTGTATATATCTTCTGTTTTCTTGACATTACTTTCATTACATTATTTAGATAAAACAAATTCTCTTGTAATATCTTCTGTTTTCTTGACATTACTTTCATTACATTGTTTAGATAAAAAAAAATCTCTTTTAATATCTTCTGTCTTCTCTGCAATAATTTCATTACATTGTTTAGATGAAAAAAAAAAATTTTTTTTGTTAATGTCTTCTCTCTTCCTGACAATAGTTCCATTACATTGTTTAGATAAAACAAATTCTCTTTTAATATCTTCTGTCTTCTTGGCAATAATTTCATTACATTGTTTAGATAAAAAAAAATTGTTAATGTCTTCTGTCTTCTTGACAATAGTTTCATTACATTGTTTAGATAGAAAAATTAATATCTTGTCTTCTTGACGGTAGTTTCATTACATTGTTTAGATAAAAAAAAATTGTTAATGTCTTCTTTCTTCTTGGCGATAGTTTCATTACATTGTTTAGCTAAAAAAAATGAAAAAAACTTCTCATACTTGTATTACACATGTGAGGAGTTTGGTTTAAGATACAAAAATACTATAGTAGTAATCAAAGCAATATTCATCAAAAGCAAATAATGTCTTCTTAGCAATGCATTTCCTAGTATGGTGTTGCTTACTTTATTGTTAACTTTTTAACTTCAAAAGTTCAAACTTGCAGCAAATGTTTTATGGTGAACAGGCTAACATACGTCTTTTTATAGTTTATATATAACATATCTGTTTTGATGTTACTGTTTTTAGAATAATTTATTGTAATTTTTTTCTCATCGCTTATTTATATTCTTATTTCCTTAACTCACTGGGCTATTTTTCCCGATTGGAGCCCTTGGGCTTTTAGCATCTTGCTTT